>NW_028294604.1:0-76000 GCF_964341445.2 Mesoplodon mirus
ACCACGTGGCACATTGTGATGACATGGGTCATGGAGCATTGTTCTGACAAAGGCATTGATCATTGTGATGACTAGGGTCACGGAGCATTGTGATGAAAAGTTCATGGAGCATTGTGGTTACAAAGGACACAGAGCCTTGTGATGACGCGGGCATGGACCGTTGTGTTGACAAACATTATGAAGCATGGTGATGACTGGAGTCATGGAGAATTGTGATGACAGGGGTCATGGAGCACTGTGATAACAAGGTCATGGAGCATTGTGATGACAGGGGAATGGAGCATTGGTCTGACAAGTTTCATAGATTATTGTGATGACAGTGGACATGGTGCATTGTGATGACAAGGGCATGGGGCATTGAGATGAGAAGGTCATGGAGTATTTTGAAGACAGGTGTCACGGAGCATTGTGATGAAATATGTCATGGTCCATTGCGATGACATTGGCAGGGAACATTGTGATGCCAAATGTAATGGAGGATTATGATGACAAATAAAATGGAGCATTGTGATGACTAGGGCTTGGAGCATTATGATGACAAAACCATGGAGCCATGTGATGACAAGTCTCATGGAGCATACTGATGAAAAAGGGCATGGAGCATTGTGATTACAGTGGTCTTGGAACTTTGTGATCACAAGGGCATGGAGCATTGTGAGGAGAAGACCAAGGAGCATTCTGATGGCATGCGTCATTGAGTTTTTGATGACAATGGCATGGAGCATCGTGATTACATGGGTCTTGGAGCATTGTGATGAAAAGGGCATGGATCATTGTGATGAAAAAGGCATGGAGCCCTGTCATGACAGGGTAAAAGGAGCATACAGACAACAAGTGTCAGGGAGCATATGGATTACAAGTGTATTGAGCATTGTGATGACAAAGGTCATGGAGCATTGTGATGAGAAGACCATGGATAATTGTGATGACGAGCGTCATGGGGCATTTTGATGACAAGTGTTATGGAATATTGTGATCACAAGGGTTTGGAGCATTGTTATGACAGAGGTCATGGGGCATTTTGATTTCATTGTTATGACAATAGCAGGAAGCATTATGATGATGGGCATGGTGCATTGTGATGACAGGGTTCATGAATCATTGAGATGAAAAGGGGCATAGAGCTTTGTGATTACAGTGTTCTTGGGGCATTGTGATGAGAAGGGTCATGGAGCCTTGTGATGAAAAGGCCATGGAACATCATGATGGCAGGGGTCATGGATCATTGTTATGATAGAAGTAATGGAGCATTTTGATGAGAAGGGCAATGAGCATTGGTCTGAAATATTTCATGGATTATTGTGATGAGAGTGGGCATGGAGCATTGTGATGACAAGGGCACGGAAGACTGTGATACATGTGTCATGGAGGATTGTAATGACAGGGGCATGGAGCATTGTGATGAGAACACATCGAACATTGTGATGACAAGTGTCATGGAGTTTTGTGATGACAAGGGCATGGAGCAATGTGATGAGAGTGTTCATGGAGCATTGTGATGACAAAGCCATGGAGCATTGTGATGCCAAAGGTCATGGAGCTTTGTGATGACAAAGGTCATGAAGCATTTTGATGACAAGTGTGTGGTGCATTGTGATGAGCAGGGCAGGCAGCATTTTGATGACAGGGTCATGCAGCAATTTGATAAAAAGTGTAATGGAACATTTTGATGACAGGGCTTATAGAATATTGTGATGCCAGGGGTCATGGAGCTTTGGGATGAAAAGTGTCTTGGAGCATTTTGATGACAGGGATTATGGAACATTGTGATGTCAGGGGTCATGGAACATTGTGCTTATAAGGGGATGTAGCATTGTGATGACAGGGGTCATGGAACACTGTGATTACAGGGGTGAGGGGGCATTGTGATAACTAGTGATGGAACATTGTGATATCTCAGGTGAGAGAGCATTTGGATGAGAAGTGCATGGAGCATTGTGATTACAAGGTTTATGGATCATAGCGATGACAAGGTTGAGGATCATTGTGATGAAAAGTGCGTGGCACTCTGTGATGACAAGTGTCATGGAGCATTTTTCTGACAAAGGCATGGAGCATTGTGATGACAAGGGTCACGGAGCATTGTGATGAAATGTTCATAGAGCATTGTGGTTACAAAGGACACAGAGCCTGGTGATGATGCGGGCATAGACCGCTGTGATGACAAACGTTATGAATCACTGTGATGACTGGAGTCATGGAGCATTGTGAGTACAGGGGTCATGGAGCATTGTGATAACCAGGGCATGGAGCATTGTGAGGACAGGGGCATGGAGCATTGGTGTGAGAAGTTTCATAGATTATTGTGATGACAGTGGACATGGTGCATTGTGATGACAAGGGCATGGAGCATTGTGAGGAGAAGGTCATGGAGTATTGTGAAGAGAGGTGTCAGGGAGCATTGTGATGACATATGTCATGGTCCATTGCGATGACAATGACAGAGAGCACTGTGATGCCAAATGTAATGGAGGATTGTGATGGCAAATATAATGGAGCATTGTGATGACTAGGGCTTGCAGCATTATGATGACAAGTGCCATTGAGGATTTTCATGACAAGGTCCTGAAGAATTGTGATGACAAGGCCCTGGAGCTTTGTGATGAGAAAACCATGGAGCCTTGTGATGACAAGTCTCATGGAGCATACTGATGAAAGGGGCATGGATCATTCTGATTACAGGGGTCTTGGAACATTGTGATAACAAGGACATGGAGCATTGTGATGACAATGGCATGGAGCATTGTGATGACCAGGTCATGCAGTATTGTGAAGACAGGTGTCATGGTGCATTGTGATGACATATATAATGGCCCATTGTGATGACAATGGCATGGAGCATTGTGATGCCAAGTGTCATGGAGGATTCTGATGACAAAGGTAATGGAGCATTGTGATGACAATGGCTTGGAGCATTGTGATGACAAGGGTCAGGGAGCATTGTGCTGACAAGTGCATGGAGAATTGTGATGACAAGGGTCATGGAGCATTGTGATGACAAGCTTGTGGAGTATTTTGATGACAATGGCATGGAGCATTGTGATGAAAACGGCATGGGTCATTGTGATGAAAAAGGCATGGAGCCTCTTCGTTACAGGGTACAAGGAGAATTCTGATGACAAGTGTCAGGGAGCATTGTGATGACAAGTTTATTGAGAATTGTGATGACAAAGGTCATGGAGCAATGAGATGAAAAGGGCATTGAGTATTTTGATGACAGGCATCATGGAGCATTGTGATGACAAGTGTTATGGAACTTTGTGATCACAAGGTTTTGGAGCATTGTTATGAGAGAGGTCATGGATCATTTTGATTTCAAGGAACTTGGAGCATTGTGATGACAAGGGCATGAAACAATGTGATCCCAAGGTTCATGGAGGACTGTGATGACAATGGAAATGGAGTATTGTGATGACAAGCGCATAGAGCATTGTAATGACAAGGTCATGTAGCATTTTGCTGAGAAAGGCATGGAGCATTGTGATGACAGGTGTCATGGAGCACTGTGATGACAAGTGTCAAGGAGCATTGTGAATACAGGGGTCATGGAGCATTGGGATGGCAAGTGCATGGATCATTGTGATGACAAGCATCATGGAGCATTGCTCTGACAAAGGCATGGAGCATTGTGATGACAAGGGTCAAGGAGCATTGTGATGAAATGTTCATTGAGCGTTGTGGTTACAAATGTCACAGAGCCTTGTGATGACGCGGGCATGGACCGTTGTGATGAGAAACGTTATGAAGCATTGTGATGACTGGAGTCACGGAGCATTGTGATGACAGGGGTCATGGAGCATTGTGATAACAAGGTCATGGAGCATTGTGATGACAGGGGAATGGAGCATTGGTCTGACAAGTTTCATAGATTATTGTGATGACATTGGACATGGTGCATTGTGATGACAAGGGCATGGGGCATTGTGATGAGAAGGTCATGGAGTACTGTGAAGACAGGTGTCAGGGAGCATTGTGATGACATATGTCATGGTCCATTGCGATTGCAATGGCATGGAGCATTATGATGCCAAATGTAATGGAGAATTGTGATGACAAATATAATGGAGCTTTGTGATGATTAGGGCTTGGTGCATTAAGATGACAAGGGTCACTGAAAATTTTCATGATAATTTCGAGAAGCGTTGTGATGACAAGGTCCTGGAGCATTGTGATGACAAAGAATGGAGCCTTGTGATGACAAGACTCATGGAGCATACTGATGAAAATGGGCATGGAGAATTGTGATTACAGGGGTCTTGGAACACTGTGATGACAAGGGCAATGAACATTGTGAGGAGAAGACCAAGGAGCATTCTGATGGCATGCGTCATTGAGCTTTGTGATGACAAGGGCACGGAGCATTGTGATTACATGGGTTTTGGAGCATTGTGATGAAAAGGGCATGGATCATTGTGATGAAAAAGGCATGGAGCCTTGTCATGACAGGGTTCAAGAAGCATACAGACAACAAGTATCAGGGAGCAGTTTGATGAGAAGTGTATTGAGCATTGTGGTGACAAAGGTCATGGAGCATTGTGATGAGAAGGCCATTGATAATTGTGATGACGAGCGTCATGGGGCATTGTGATGACAAGTGTTTTGGAATATTGTGATCACAAGGGTTTGGAGCATTGTTATGACAGAGGTCATGGAACATTTTGATTTCATTGTGATGACAATCGCAAGAAGCATTATGATGATGGGCATGGTTCATTGTGATGACAGGGTTCATGGATCATTGAGATGAAAAGGGGCATAGAGCATTGTGATTAAAGGGTTATTGGAGCGTTGTGATGAGAAGGGTCATGGAGCTTTGTGATGACAAGGCCAAGGAACATCGTGATGGCAGGGGTCATGGAGAATTTTTATGACTGGGGTAATGGAGCATTGTGATGGCAAGGGCATGGGGCATTGTGATGAGAAGGCCATGGAGCATTCTGATGACGTGTCTTGGAGCTTCGTGAAGACAGGGGCATGGAGCAATGTGATGCCAAGCGTCATGGATCTTTGTGATGACGAAGGTCATGGAGCATTTTGATGGCAAGGGCGTTGTGCATTGTGATGAGAAAGGCAGGGAGCATTCTGATGACAGGGTCATGGAGCAATTTGATGAAAAGTGTCATGGAATAATTTGATGACAGGTGTTATGGAACATTGTGATGTCAGGGGTCATCAAACATTGTGATGATAAGTGCATGTAGCATTGTGATGACACGAGTCATGGAACATTGTGATGACAGGGTTGAGGGAGTACTGTGACAATTAGTGATGTAGCATTGTGATATCAGTGGTGAGAGAGCATTTTGATGAGAAGTGCATGGAGCATTGTGATGACATATTTTAAGCAGCATTGTGATGAGAAGTGCGTGGTGCATTGTGATGACATGTGTCATGGAGCATTGTGCTGACAAGCGCATGGAGCATTGTGATGACAAGTGTATTGAGAATTGTGATGACAAAGGTCATGGAACATTGTGATGAAAAGGGCATGGAATATTGTGATGACAGGCATCACGGAGCGTTGTGATGACAAGTGTTATGGAACATTGTGATCACTATGGTTTGGAGAAATGTGATGAGAGAAGTCATGGATCATATGATTTCAAGGAGCATGGATCATTGTGATTACAAGGGCATGAAGCAATGTGATCCCAAGTTTCATGGAGGACTGTGATGACAATGGAAATGGAGTATTGTGATGACAAGCGCATAGAGCATTGTAATGACAAGGTCATATAGCATTTTGCTGACAAAGGCATGGAGCATTGTGATGACATGTGTCATGGAGCACTGTGATGAAAAGCGTCATGGAGCATTGTGAATACAGGGGTCATGGAGCATTGGGATGACAAGGGCATGGATCATTGTGGTGACTTGTTTCATGGAGCACTGGGCTGAAAATATTCATTGAGTGTTGTGATGACAGGGGTCATGGAGCATTGTGATGACTAGGGAATGGAGCATTGTGATGACAAGAGTCCCGGATCATTGTGTTTTCGGGTGTCATGGAATGTTTTGATGACAGTGGTTATGGAGCATTGTGATGATATTGGCCATGGAGCATTGTGATGATTTGGTCGTGGAGCACTGTGCTGAAAATGTTCATGGATTATTGTGATGACAGGGGTCATGGAGCATTGTGATGACAAGGGCATGGAGCATTGTGATGAGAAGCTCATGGAGTATTGTGAAGACAGGTGTCAGGGAGAATTGTGATGAAAAGGGCATGGAGCATTTTGATGAGAAGGACATGGAACATTCTGATGGCATGTGTCATGGAGCTTTGTGATGACAAGGCCGTGGAATATTGTGATGGCAGGGGTCATGGACCATTGTTATGACAGGCATAATGGAGCATTGTGATGAGAAGGGCATGGAGCATTGTGATTACAAGGTTTATGGAGCATTACCATGACAAATTTTTGGATCGTTTTGATGAAAGTCATGTAGCACATTGTGATGACAAGGGTCATGGAGCATTTTGATGACAAGGGTCACGGAGCATTGTGATGAAAATTTCATGGAGCATTGTGGTTATAAAGGTCACAGAGCCTTGTGATGACGCGGGCATGGACCATTGTGATGAAAAATGTTATGAAGCATTGTGATGACTGGAGTCACGGAGCATTGTGATGACAGGGGTCGTGGAGCATTGTGATGACAAGGGCATGGAGCATTGTGGTGACAGGGGCATGGAGCATTCGTCTGACAAGTTTCATAGAGTATTGTGATGATATTGGACATGGTGCATTGTGATGACAAGGGCATGGATCATTGTGATGAGAAGGTCATGGAGTATTGTGAAGACAGGTGTCAGGGAGCATTGTGATGACATATGTCATGGTCCATTGCAATGACAATGGCAGGGAGCATTGTGATGCCAAATGTAATGGAGGATTTTGATGACAAATATAATGGAGCATTGTGATGACTAGGGCTTGGAGAATTATGATGACAAGGGCCATTGAGAATGTTTAGAACAAGGTCGTGAATTATTGTGATGACAAGGTCCTGGAGCATTGTGATGAGAAATCCATAGAGACTTGTGATGATAAATCTCATGGAGCATACTGATGAAAAGGGGCATGGACCTTTGTGATTACAGGGGTCTTGGAACATTGTGATGACATGGGCATGAAGCATTGTGAGGAGAAGGCCAAGGAGCATTCTGAAGGCATGTTTCATTGAGCTTTGTGATGACAAGGGCATGGAGCATTGTGTTTAAAGGGGTCTTGGAGCATTGTGGGGAAAAGGGCATGGAACATTGTGATGAAAAAGGCATGGAGCCTTGTCATGACAGGGTTCAAGGAGCATACAGACAACAAGTGTCAGGGAGCATTTTGATGACAAGTGTATTGAGCATTGTGATGACAATGGTCATGGAGCATTGTGATGAGAAGACCATGGATAATTGTGATGACGAGTGTCATGGGGCACTGTGATGACAAGTGTTATGGAATATTGTGATCACAAGGGTTTGGAGCATTGTTATGACAGAGGTCATGGAGCATTTTGATTTCATTGTGATGACAATAGCATGAAGCATTATGATGATGTGCATGGTGCATTGTGATGACAGGGTTCATGGATCATTGAGATGAAAAATGGGCATGGAGCATTGTGATTACACGGGTCTTGGAGCATTGTGATGAGAAGGGTCATGGAGGCTTGTGATGACAAGGCCACGGAACATCGTGATGGCAGGGGTCATGGAGAATTTTTATGACAGGGGTAATGGAGCATTGTGATTTCAAGCGCATGGAGCATTGTGATGAGAAGGCCATGGAGCATTCTGATGACATGTGTCATGGAGCTTTGTGATGACAAGGGCATGGAGCAATGTGATGAGAGCGTTCATGTAGCATTGTGATGACAATGACATGGAGCATTGTGATGCCAAAGGTCATGGATCTTTGTGATGACAAAGTCATGTAGCATTTTGATGACAAGTGTGTTGTGCAATGTGATGAGAAGGGCAGGGAGCATTGTGATGACAGGGTCATGGAGCAATTTGATGAAAAGGATTATGGAACATTTTGATGACAGTGGTTATGGAACATTGTGATGTCAGGGGTCATGGAGCATTTTGATTAAAAGGAAATGGAGCATTTTGATGACAGGGGTTATGGAGCATTGTGATGTCATGTGTCATCGAACATTGTGATGATAAGTGCATGTAGCATTGTGATGACAGGAGTCATGGAAAACTGTGATAACAGGGGTGAGGGAGTATTGTGACGAATAGGGATGTAACATTGTGATATCTGTGGTGAAAGAGCATTTTGATGACAAGTTTTATGGAGCATTGTAGTGACAAGTTTGTGGAGCACTGTGATGACAAGCGCATGGTTCATTGTGATGACATGTGTCATGGAGCATCGTGCTGACAAGCACATGGAGCATTGTGATGACAAGGGTCATGTAGCATTGTGCTGAGAAAGGCATAGGGAATTGTGATGACAAGGATCAAAGCGCATTGTGATGAAAAGTTCATGGAGCATTGTGATGACAAGGGTCATGGAGCATTGTGATGACAAGGGCATGGATCATTGGTCTAATAAGTTTCATGGATTATTGCGATGACTGTTGGAATGGTGCAATGTGGTGACAAGGGCATGGAGCATTGTGATGATCAGGTCATGGAGTATTGTGAAGACTGGTGTGAGGGAGCACTGTGTTGACATATGTAGTGACCCATTGTGATGACAATGGCATGGAGCATTGTGATGCCAAGTGTCATGGAGGATTCTGATGACAAAGGTAATGGTGCATTGTAATGACAATGGCTTGGAGCACTGTGATGACAAGGGTCAGGGAGCATTGTGCTGACAAGTGCATGGAGAATTGTGATGACAAGGGTCATGGAGCATTCTCATGACAAGATTGGGGAGTATTTTGATTACAGTGGCATGGAGCATTGTGATGAAAACGGCATGGGTCATTGTGATGAAAAAGGCATGGAGGATTTTCGTGACAGGTTTCAAGGAGCATTTTGATGATAAGTGTCAGGGAGCTTTCTAATGACAAGTGTTTTGAGAATTGTGATGACAAAGGTCATGGAGCATTGTGATAAAAGTGCATGGAGTACTGTGATGACAGGCATCAAGGAGCATTGTGATGACAAGTGTTATGGAACATTTTGATCACAAGGGTTTGGAGCATTGTGATGACAGAGGTCATGGATCATTTTGATTTCAAGGAGCATGGAGCAGTGTGATGACAAGGGCATGAAGCAATGTGATCCCACGGTTCATGGAGGATTGTGATGACAATGGTAATGGAGTATTGTGATGACAAGCGCATAGAGCATTGCAATGACAATTTCATGTAGCATTTTGCTGACAAAGGCATGGAGCATTGTGATGACAGGTGTCATGCAGCACTGTGATGACAAGCGTCACGGAACATTGTGAATACAGGGGTCATGGAGCATTGGGATGACAAGGGAATGGAGCATGGTGATGACAAGGTCCTAGAGCATTGTGATGAGAAGACCATGGAGACTTGTGATGATAAGTCTCATGGAGCATTCTGATGAAAAGGGGCATGGATCATTGTGATTACAGGGGTCTTGGAGCATTTTGATGACAAGAGCATGAAGCATTGTGATGAGAAGGCCATGAAGCATTCTGATGACATGTGTCATGGAGCTTTTGGATGACAAGGGCATGGAGCATTTTGATGACATGTGTCATGGAGCATTGTGATGACAACGGAATGGAGCATGGTGATGACAAGGTCCTGGGGCATTGTGATGAGAAGACCATGGAGACTTCTGATGAGAAGTCTCATGGAGCATTCTGATGAAAAGGAGCATGGAGCATTGTGATTACAGGTGTCTTGGAGCATTGTGATGACTAGGGCATGGAGCATTGTGATGAGAAGGCCATGGAGCATTCTGATGACATGCGTCATGGAGTTTTGTGATGACAAGGGCATGGAGCATTTGTCATTACAGGGATCTTGGATCATTGTGATGAAAAGTGCATGGATCATTGTTATGAAAATGGCATGGAGCCTTGTCATGACAGTGTTCATGGGGCATTCTGACGACAAGTGTCAGGAAGCATTGTGATGACAAGTGTATTGAGCATTGTGATGACAAAGATCATGGAGCATTGTGATGAGAAGAACATGGATAATTGTGATGATGAGCGTCATGGGGTGTTGTGATGATAAGTGTTATGGAACCTTGTGATCACAAGGGTTTGGAACATTATGATGACAGAGGTCATGGAGAATATTGATTTCATTGTGATGACAATAGCCTGTAGCATTATGATGAAGGGAATGGTGCATTGTGATGACAGTGTTCATGGAGCATTGAGATGAAAAGGGGCATGGAGCATTGTGATTACAAGGGTCTTGGAGCTTTGTGATGAAAAGTGCATGGAGCACTGTGATGAGAAGGCCATAGAACTTTCTGATGACATGCGTCTTAGAGCTTTGTGATGACAAGGGCATGGAGCATTGTGCTTTCAGGGGTCTGGAGCATTGTGATGACAAGTGTCATGGAACCTTGTGATGACTAGGCCGTGGAAAATTTTGATGGCAAGGGTCATGGTGCATTTTTATGACAGGTGTAATGGAGCATTTTGATGAGAAGGGCATGGAACATTGGTATGAAATGTTTCATGGATTATTGTGATGAGAGTGGGCATGGAGCATTGTGATGACAAGGGCACGGAACACTGTGATAAATGGGTCATGCAGGATTGTAATGACAAGGGCATGGAGCATTATGATGAAAAGTGTCATGGAGCTTTGTGATGACAAGTGCATGGAGCAATGTGATGAGAGGGTTCATGGAGCATTGTGATGACAATGACATGGAGCATTTTGATGCCAAGGGTCATGGAGCTTTGTGATGACAAGTCATGGAGCACTTTGATGACAAGGGCATGGTGCATTGTGCTGAGAAATGCAGGGAGCATTTTGATGACCATGTCATGCAGCAATTTGATAAAAAGTGTTAAGGAACATTTTGATGGCAGGGGTTATAGAACATTGTGATGTCAGGGGTCTTGGAGCTTTGGGATGAAAAGGGTCAATGAGCATTTTGATGACAGGGGTTATGGAAAATTGTGATGTCAGGGGTCATGGAACATTGTGATGATAAGGGGATGTAGCATTGTGATGACAGTGTCCTGGAACATTGTGATTACAGGGATGAGGGAGTATTGTGATGACTAGAGATGGAACATTGTGATATCTCTGGTGAGAGAGCATTTTGATGAGAAGTGCATGGACCATTGTGATTACAAGATTTATGAAGCATAGCAATGACAATGTTGTTGACCGTTGTGATGAAATGTGCGTGGCCCATTGTGATGACTATGTTCATTGAGCATTGTTCTGACAAAGAAATGGAGCTTTGTGATGACAAGGGCATGGAGCATTGTGATTACATGGGTCATGGAGCATTTTGATGACAATGGTGTCGAGCATTTTGATGAGAAGGCCATGGATAATTGTGATGATGCGCGTCATGGAGCACAGTAATGACAAGTGGTATGGAGCATTGTGATGACAGTGGCCATGGAGAAATGTGATGACAAGTGTCATGGAGCATTCTGATGACAAGCTTGTGGAGTATTGTGACGACAATGGCTTGGAGCATTGTGATGAAAAGCGCATGGAGCATTGTGATGAAAAATGCATGAAGCCATTTCATGACAGGTTTCAAGGAGCATTCTGATGACAAGTGTCAGGGAACATTGTGATGACATGTGTATTGAAAATTGTGATGAAAAAGATCATGGAGCATTTTGACAAAAAGGGCATAGAGTATTGTGATGACAGGCATCATGGAGCGTTGTGATGACAAGTGTTATGGAACATTGTGATCACAAGGGTTTGGAGCATTGTGATGATAGAAGTCATGGATCATTTTGTTTTCAAGGAGCATGCAGCATTGTGATGACAAGGGCATGAAGCAATGTGATCCCAAGGTTCATGGAGGATTGTGATGACAATGGTAATGGAGTATTGTGATGACAAGCAAATGGAGCATTTTGATGGCAAGGTCATGTAGCATTTTGCTGACACAGGCATGGAGCATTGTGATGATAAGGGTCATAGAGCACTGTGATGAGAAGCATCACGGATCATTGTGATTACAGGGGTCATGGAGCACTGGGATGGCAAGGTCATGGATCATTGTGATGACAAGTGTCATGGAGAATTGGGCTGAAAATATTAATGGAGCATTGTGATGACTAGGGAATGGAGCATTGTGATGACTAGAGTCCCGGATCACTGTGTTGTCAGGGGTCATGGAGCGTTGTGATGACAGTGGTCATGGAGCATTGTGATGATAGGGATCATGAAGCATTGTGATGAGAAGTTCCTGGAGAATTGGCGTGAAAATGTTCAGGAAGTATGGTGAGGACAGGGGTCATGGAGCATTGTGATGACAAGGGAATGGAGCACTGTGATGAAAGGTTCCTGGAGCACTGTGATGAGGAGACCATGGAGCCTCGTAATAAGAAGTCTCATGGAGCATTCTGATGAAAAGTGGCATGGAGTATTGTGATTACAGGGGTCTTGGAGCATTGTGATGACAAGGGCATGGAGCATTGTGATTACTGGTGTCTTGGAGCATTGTGATGAAATTGGCATGGATCATTGTTATGAAAATGGTATGGAGCCTTGTCATGACAGGGTTCCAGGAGCATACTGATGAGAAGTGTCAGGGAGCATTGTGATGACATGTGTATAGAGCATTGTGATGACAAATGTCATGGAGCACTGTGATGAGAAGACAATGGATAACTGTGATGATGAGCTTCATGGGGCCTTGTGATGATAAGTGTTATGGAACATTGTGATCACAAGGATTTGGAGCATTGTGATGAGATAGATCATCGAATATTTTGATTTCATTGTGATGACAATAGCCTGAAGCATTATGATGATGGTCATGGTGCATTTTGATGACAGGGTTCATGGAGCATTGAGATGCAAAGGGGCATGGAGCATTGTGATTAGAGGGTTCATGGAGCATTGTGATGACAATGGCATGGAGCATTGAGATGCCAATTGTCATGGAGCTTTGTGATGACAAAGGTCATGGAGCATTTTGATGACAAGGGCGTGGTACATTGTGATAAGAAGGGCAGGGAGCATTGTGATGACAGGGTCATAGAGCAATTTGATGAAAAGTGTCATGGAATATTTTAATGACAGGGGTTATGGAACATTGTGATGTCAGGGTTCATGGAGCATTTTGATGAAAAGGATCATGGAGAATTATTATGACAGGGGTTATGGAACATTGTGATGTCAGGGGTCATTGAGCATTTTGAGGAAAAGTGTTATGGAGCATTATGATGACAGGGTTTATGGAACATTGTGATGTCAGGGGTCACCGAACTTTGTGATGATATGTGCATGTAGCATTGCAAAGACAAATGTCATGGAACATTGTGATGACAGGTGTGAGGGAGTATTGTCATGAATAGTGCTGTAACATTGTGATATAATTGGTGAGAAAGCATTTTGATGAGAAGTGCATGGAGAATTGTGATGACAAGTTTTATGGAGCATCGTGGTGACAAGATTGTGGAGCTGTGTGATGAGAAGCGCAGGGTGCATTGTGATGACATGGGTCATGGAGCATTGATCTGACAAGCGCATGGAGCTTTGTGATGACAAGGGTCATGGAGCATTGTGCTGAGAAAGGCATAGAACATTGTGATGACAAGGGTCAAAGAGCATTGTGATGAAAAGTTATTGGACCATTTTGGTTAAATATGTCACAGAGACTGTTGATGACGAGGGCATGGACCATTGTGATGAAAAAGGTCATGAATCATTGTGATGAATGGAGGCATGGAGCATTGTGATGACAGGCGTCATGGAGCATTGTGATAACAAGGACATGGAGCATTGTGATGACAAGGGAATGGAGCATTGGTCTAATAAGTTTCATGGATTATTGTGATGACTGTTGTAATGGCGCATTGTGATGACCAGGTCATGCAGTATTGTGAAGACAGTTGTCAGGGAGCATTGTGATGACATATGTAATGGCTCATAGTGATGACAATGGCATGGAACATTGTGATGCCAAGTGTCATGGAGGATTCTGATGACAAAGGTAATGGAGCATTGTGATGACAATGGCTTGGAGCATTGTGATGACAAGGGTCAGGGAGAATTTTGCTGACAGGTGCAGGGAGAATTGTGATGAAAACGGTCATGAAGTATTCTGATGACAAGGTTGTGGAGTATTTTGATGACAATTGCATGGAACATTGTGATGAAAAAGGCATGTGGCATTGTGATGACAAGTGTATTGAGAATTGTGATGACAAATGTCATGGAGCATTGTGATGAGGAGACCATGGATAATTGTGATGATGAGCGTCATTGGGTTTTGTGATGATAAGTGTCATGGAACATTGCGATCACAAGGGATTGGAGCATTGTGATGACAGAGTTCATGGAGCATATAGATTTCATTGTGATGACAATAACCTGAAGCATTATCATGATGGGCCTGATGCATTGTGATGACAGTGTTCATGGAGCATTGAGATGAAAAGGGGCATGGAGCATTGTGATTACAGTGGTCTTGGAGCATTGTGATGTCAAGGGCATGGACCATTTTGATGAGAAGGACATGGAACATTCTGATGGCATGTGTCATGGAGCTTTGTGATGACAAGGGCATGGAGCATTGTGATTACAGGGGTCTTGGAGCATTGTGATGACAAGTGTCATGGAGCCTTGTGATGACAAGGCCGTGGAATATTGTGATGGCAGGGGTCATGGAACATTGTTATGATAGGGATAATGGAGCATTGTGATGAGAAGGACATGGAGCATTGTGAATACAAGGTTTTTGGAGCATTACCATGACAAATTTGTGGACCGTTGTGATGAAAAGCGCGTAGCATATTTTGATGACAAGGGTCATGGAGCATTTTTCTGACAAAGAAATGGAGCATTTTGATGACAATGGTCACGAAGCATTGTGCTGAAAAGTTCATGGAGCATTGTGGTTATAAAGGTCACAGAGCCTTGTGATAACGCGGTCATGGACCATTGTGATGACAAATGTTATGAAGCATTGTGATGACTGGAGTCATGGAGCATTGTGATGACAGTGGACATGGAGCATTATGATGACAAGGGCATAGAGCATTTTGGTGACAGCGGCATGGAGCATTGGTCTGACAAGTTTCATAGATTATTGTGATGAGAGTGGGCATGGAGCATTGTGAAGATATTGGCCATGGAGTATTGTGATGTGTAGGTCGTAGAGCACTGGGCTGAATATGTTAATGGATTATTGTGATGACAGGGGTCATGGAGCATTGTGGTGACAAGGGAATGGAGAATGGTGATGACAAAATCCTATATCTTTGTGATGAGATGACCATGGAGACTTGTGATGAGAAGTCTCACGGATCATTCTGATGAAAAGGGGCATGGAGCATTGTGATTACAGGGGTCTTGGAGCATTTTGATGACTAGGGCATGGAGCATTGTGATTAGAAGGCCATGGGGCATTCTGATGACATGCATCATGGAGTTTTGTGATGACAGGCACATGGAGCATTGTGATGACAGTGATCTTGGAGCATTGTGATGAAAAGGGCACGGATCATTGTGATGAAAAAGTCATGGAGCCTTGTCATGACAGGGTTCAAGGAGCATACTGACGACAAGTGTCAGGGAGCATTGTGATGACAAGTGTATTGAGCATTGTGATGACAAAGGTCATGGAGCATTGTGATGAGAATACCATGTATAATTGTGATGATGAGCGTCATGGGGATTTGTGATGATAAGTGTTATGGAACATTGTGATCACAAGGGTTTGGAGCATTATGATGACAGAGGTCATGGAGAATTTTGATTTAATTGTGATGACAATAGCCTGAAGCATTATGATGTTGGGCATGGTGCATTGTGATGACAGGGATCATGGAGCATTGAGATGCAAAGTGGCATGGAGCATTGTGATTACAGGGGTCTTGGAGCATTGTGATGTCAAGGGTCAGGGAGCCTTGTGATGACAAGGCCGTGGAACATTGTGATGGCAGGGGTCAATGAGCATTTTTATGACAGAGGTAATGGAGCATTGTGATGAGAAGTGCATTGAGCATTGGCCCGAAAGTTTTCATGGATTATTGTGATGAGAGTGGGCATGGAGCACTGTGATGACAAGGGCACGGAACCCTGTGATACGTGGGTCATGGAGGATTGTGATGAAAACGGCATGGAGCATTTTGATGAGAAGGGCATCGAGCATTGTGATGACAAGTGTCATGGAGCATTGTGATGACAAGGGCATGGAGCAATGGGATGAGAGCGTTCAGGGAGCATTGTGATGCCAAGGGACATGGAGCTTTGTGATGACAACAGTCATGGAGCATTTTGATGACAAGCGTGTGGTGCATTGTGAAGAGAAGGAAAGGGAGCATTTTGATGACAGGTTCATGCTGCAATTTGATGAAAAGTGTCATGTAACATTTTGATGACAGGGTTTACAGAACACTGTGATGCCATGGGTCATGGAGCTTTGGGATGAAATATGTCATGGAGCATTTTGATTACAGTGGTTATGGAATATTGTGATGTCAAGGGTCATGGAACATTGTGATTACAGGGTTGAGGGAGGATTGTGATGACTAGTGATGGAACATTGTGATATCTCAGGTGAGAGAGCATTTGGATGAGAAGTGCATGGACCATTGTGATTACAAGGTTTATGGAGCATATCGATGACAAGGTTGTGGATCATTGTGATGAAAAGCGCATGGCACATTGTGATGACAATGGTCATGGAACATTGTTCTGACAAAGGCATGGAGCATTGTGATGACAAGTGTCACGGAGCATTGTGATGAAAAGTTGATGGAGCATTGTGGTTACAAAAGTCACAGAGCCTTGTGATGACGCGGGCATGGACCGTTGTGATGACAAACGTTATGAAGCATTGTGATGACTGGAGTCACGGAGCATTGTGATGTCAAATGTAATTTAGCATTGTGATGACAATGGCTTGGAGCATTGTGATGACAAGGTTCAGGGAGCATTGTGCTGACAAGTGCATGTATAATTGTGATGAAAAAGGTCATGGAACATACTGATGACAATCTTGTGGAGTATATTGATGACAATGGCATGGAGCATTGTGATGAAAACGGCATGGGGCATTGTGATGAGAAAAGCATGGAGCCTTTTCGTGACAGGTTTCAAGGAGCATTCTGAAGGCAAGTTTCAGGAAGCATTGTAATGACAAGTGTATTAGAATTTTGATGACAAAGGTTATGGAGTATTGTGATGAAAAGGCCGTGGAGTATTGTGATGAGAGGCATCATGGAGCGTTGTGATGACAAGTGTTATGGAACATTGTGATGACAAGGGTTTGGAGCATTGTGATGACAGAGGTCATGGATCATTTTGATTTCAAGGAGCATGGAGCATTGTGATGACAAGGGTATGAAGCAATGTGATCCCAAGGTTCATGGAGGATTGTGATTACAATGGTAAAGGAGTATTGTGATGACAAGCGCATAGAGCATTGTAATGACAAGGTCATGTAGCATTTGCTGACAAAGGCATGGAGCATTGTGATGACAGGTGTCATGGAGCACTGTGATGACAAGCGTCACGGAACATTCTGAATACAGTGGTCATGGAGCATTGGGATGACAAGGGTATGGTTCAATGTGATGACAAGTGTCATGGAGCATTGGGCTGAAAATGTTCATGGAGTATTGTGATGACAGGGGTCATGGAGCATTGTGATGACATGGGAATGGAGCATTTTGATGACAAGAATTCCGGATCATTGTGTTGTCAGGTGTCATGGAGTGTTGAGATGACAGTGGTCATGGTGCATTGTGATGATATTGGCCATGGAGAATTGTGATGAGTAGGTCGTGGAGCATTGTGATTACAGGTGTCTTGATGCATTGTGATGAAAAGGGCATGTATCATTGTGAAGAAAAAGGCATTGAGCCTTGTCATGACAGTGTTCAAGAAGCATACTTACGACAAGTATCAGGTAGCATTGTGATGACAAGTGTATTGAGCATTTGATGACAAAGGTCATGGAGCATTGTGATGAGAAGACCATGGATAATTGTGATGATGAGCGTCATGGGGATTTGTGATGATAAGTCTTATGGAACATTGTGATCACAAGGGTTTGGAGCATTATGATGACAGATGTCATGGAGAATTTAGATTTCATTTTGATGACAATAGCATGAAACCATATGATGATGGGCATGGTGCATTGTGATGACTGGGTTCATGGAGCATTGAGATGAAAAGGGGAATGGAGCATTGTGATTACCGGGGTCTTGGAGCATTGTGATGACTAGGGCATGGAGCATGGTGATGAGAAGGCCATGGAAAATTCTGATGACATGCATCATGGAGCACTGTGATGACAAGGGCATGGAGCATTGTGATTACAGGGGTCTTGGGGAATTGTGATGACAAGGATCATGGAGCCTTGTGATGACATGCCGTTGAACAATGTGATGGCAGGTGTCATGGAGCATTGTTATGACAGAGGTAATGGAGCATTGTGATGAGAAGGGCATTGAGCTTTGGTCTAAAATATTTCATGGATTATTGTAATGAGAGTGGGCATGGAGCATTGGGATGACAAGGGCACGGAACACTGTGATACATGGTTCATGGAGGATTGTAATGACCAAGACATGGAGCATTGCGATGAGAAGGGCATCGAGCATTGTGATGACAAGTGTCATGGATCTTTGTGATGACAAGGGCATGGAGCAATGTGATGAGAGTGTTCATGGAGCACTGTGATGACAATGACATGGAGCATTGTGATGCCAAGGGTCATGGAGATTTGTGATGACAAATAACAGGGAGCATTTCGATGACTATGGTGTGGTGCATTGTGATGAGAAGGGCAAGGAGCATTTTGATTACAGGTTCATGCAGCAATTTGATTAAAATATAATGGAATATTTTGAGGGCAGGTGTTATAGAACATTGTGATGTCAGGGGTCATGGAGCTTTGGGATGAAAAGGGTCATGGAGCATTTTGATTACAGGGGTTATGGAACATTGTGATGTCAGGGATCATGGAACATTGTGATGATAAGGGTATGTAGCACTGTGATGACAGGGTTCATGGAACATTATGATTACAGGGGTGAGGGAGTATTGTGATGACTACTGATGGAACATTGTGATATCTCTGGTGAGAGAGCATTTGGATGAGATGTTCATGGGGCATTGGGATTACAAGGTTAATGAAGCATAGCGATGACAAGGTTGTGGACCGATGTGATGAAAAGCACGTGGCACATTGTGATGACAAGGGTCATGGAGCATTGCTCTGACAAAGGCATGGAGCATTGTGATGACAAGGGTCACGGAGCATTGTGATGAAAAGTTCATGGAGCATTTTGGTTACAAAGGTCACAGAGCCTTGTGATGACACGGGCAAGGACCGTTTTGATGACAAACATTATGAAGCATTGTGATGACTGGAGTCATGGAGCACTGTGATGATAGGGGTCATGGAGCATTGTGATGACATGGGCATGGAGCATTGTGATGAGAAGGGCATTGAGCATTGTGATGACAAGGGCATGGAGCCTTGTGATGACAGAGGCATGGAGCATTGGTCTGACAAGTTTCATAGATTATTGTGATGACAGTGGATATGGTGCACTGTGATGACAAGGCCATGGAGCATTGTGATGACAAGGGCATGGAATATTGTGAAGACAGGTGTCAGGGAGCATTTTGATGACATATGTCATGGTCCATTGCGATGACAATGGCATGGAGCATTGTGATGCGAAATGTAATGGAGGGTTGTGATGACAAATATAATGGAGTATTGTGATGACTAGGGCTTGGAGCATTATGATGACAAGGGCCATTGAGAATTTTCATGACAATGTCGTGAAGCATTGTGATGACAAAGTCCTGGAGCATTGTGATGAGAAAACCATGGAGCCTTGTGATGACAGGTCTCATGGAGCATACTGATGAAAAGGGGAATGGAGCATTCTGATTAGAGGGTTCTTGGAACATTGTGATAACAAGGGCATGGAGCATTGTGATGACTAGGGCATGGAGTATTGTGATGACAGGCATCATGGAGCCTTATGATGACAAGTGTTATGGACCATTGTGATCACAAGGGTTTGTAGAATTGCGATGACAGAGGTCATGGATCATTTTGATTTCAAGGAGCATGGAGCATTGTGATGACTAGGGCATGAAGCAATGTGATCCCAAAGTTCTTGGAGGATTGTGATGACAATGGTAATGGAGTATTGTGATGAAAAGCGCATAGAGCATTTTAATGACAAGGTACAGTAGCATTTTACTGACAAAGGCATGGAGCATTGTGATGACAGGTGTCATGGAGCACTGTGATGACAAGCGTCACAGAGCCCTGTGAATACAAGTGTCATGGAGCATTGGGATGACAAGGGCATGGATCATTGTGATGACAATTGTCATGGAGCATTGGGCTGAAAATGTTCATGGAGTATTGTGATGACAGGGGTCAGGGAGCATTGTGATTACAGGGGTCTTGGAGCATTGTGATGACAAGAGACCCGGATCATTGTGTTGTCAGGTGTCATGGAGTCTTGTGATGACATGGGTCATGGAGCATTCTGATGACAAGGGAATGGAGCATGGTGATGAGAATGTCCTGGAGCACTGTGATGAGATGACCATGGAGACTTGTGATGACAAGTCTCATGGAGCATTCTGATGAAAAGGGGCATGGAGCATGGTGATTACAGGGATCTTGGAGCATTGTGATGACAAGGGCATGGAGCATTTTGAGGAGAAGGCCATGGAAAATTTTGATGGCATGTGTCATGGAGCTTTGTGATGACAAGGGCATGTATCTTTGTGATTACAGGGGTCTTGGAGCATTGTGATGACAAGGGTCATGGAGCCTTGTGATGACAAGGCTGTGGAACATTGTGATGGCACGTATCATGGAGCATTGTTATGACAGAGGTAATGGATCATTGTGATGAGAAGGGCATTGAGCATTGGTCTGAAATGTTTCATAGATTATTGTGATGAGAGTGGACATGGAGCATTGTGATGAGAAGGGCACGGTACACTGTGATACATGGGTCATGGGGGATTGTAATGACAAGGACATGTTGCATTGTGATGAGAAGGGCATCGAGCATTGTGATGACAAGTGTCATGGATCTTTGTGATGACAAGGGCATGGAGCAATGTGATGAGAGGGTTCATGGAGCATTGTGGTGACAATGTCATGGAGCATTGTGATGCCAAGGGTCATGGAGCTTTGTGATGACAAAAGTAATGGAGCCTTTTGATGACGAGGGTGTGGTGCATTGTGTTAAGAAGGGCAGGGAGCATTTTGATGACATGGTCATGCAGCAATTTGATGAAAATTGTAATGGAACATTTTGATGACAGGGGTTATAGAACATTGTGATGCCAGGGGTCGTGGAGCTTTGCGATGAAAAGGGTGATGGAGCATTTTGATGAGAGGGTTTATGCAACATTGTGATGTCAGGGGTCATGGAACATTGTGCTGATAAGGGGATGTAGCATTGTGATGACAGGGGTCATGGAACATTGTGATAACCGGGGTGAGGGAGGATTGTGATGACTAGTGATGGAACATTGTGATATCTCATGTGAGAGAGCATTTCGATGAGAAGTGCATGGAGCATTGTGATTACAAGGTTTATGGAGCATAGCGATGACAAGGTTGTGGATCATTGTGATGAAAAGAACATGGCACATTGTGATGACAAGGGTCATGGAGCATTGTTCTGACAAAGACATGGAGCATTGTGATGACAAGTTTCACGGAGCATTGTGATGAAATGTTCATGGAGCATTGTGGTTACAAATGTCACAGAGCCTTGTGTTGAGGTGGGCATGGACCGTTCTGATGACAAACGTTATGAAGCAGTGTGATGAATGGAGTCATGGAGCATTGTGATGACAGGGGACATGGAGCATTGTGATGACAAGCGCATGGAGCATTGCTTTAATAATTTTCAGGGATTATTGTGATGACAGTGGGAATGGAGCATTGTGATGACAAGGGCATGGAGCATTGTGATGACCAGGTCACGCATTATTGTGAAGAGAGGTGTCAGGGAGCATTGTGATGTCATATGTAATGGCCCATTGTGATGACAATGGCATGGAGCATTGTGATGACAAGGGTCATGGAGAATTGGGCTGAAAATGTTCATGGAGTATTATGATGACAGGGGTTATGGAGCACTGTGATGACAGAGGTCATGGAGAATTTTGATTTCATTTTGCTGACAATAGCTGGAAGCTCTATGATGATGGGCATGATGCATTTTGATGACAGGTTTCAAGGAGCATTGAGATGAAAAGGGGCATGGAGCATTGTGATCACATGGGTCTTGGAGCACAGTGATGAAACGGGCATGGAGCATTTTGATGAGAAGTCCATGGAACTTTCTGATGACATGTGTCATGCAGCTTTGTGATGTCAAGGGCATGGAGCATTCTGATTAAAGTGGTCTTGGAGCATTGTGATGACAAGTGTCATGGAGCCTTGTGATGACAAGGCCTTGGAACATTGTGATGACAGGGGTAATGGAGCATTGTTATGACAGGTGTAATGGAGCATTGTGATGAGAAGGGCATGGAGTTTTGTGATTACAATATTTATGGAGCATTGTAATGACAAATTTGCAGACCTTTCTGATGAAATGTACGTGGCATAGTGTGCAGACAAGGGTCATTGAGCATTTTTCTGACAAATGTATGGAGCATTGTGATGACAAGGGTCACGGAGCATTGTGATGAAAAGTGCTTGGATCAATGTGGTTCCAAATGTAACAGAGCCTTGTGATGACGCGGGCATGGACCATTGTGATGACAAATGTTATGAAGCATTGTGATGACTGGAGTCACGGAACATTTTGATGACAGGGGTCATGGAGCATTGTGAGGACGAGGGCATGGAGCATTGTGCTGAGAAAGTCATAGAGCATTGTGATGACAAGGGTCAAAGAGCATTGTGATGAAAAGTTCATTGAGAACTGTGGGTAAAATGTCACAGAGACTGTTGATGGTAAGGGCATGGACCATTGTGATGACAAAGGTCATGAAGCATTGTGATGAAAACGGCATGGGGCATTGTGATGACAAGGGCATGGAGCCTAGTCATGACAGTGTTCCAGGAGCATACTGATGACAAGTGTCAGGGAGCATTGTAATGACAAGTGTATTGAGCATTGTGATGACAAAGATCATGGAGAATTGTCCTAAGAAGACCATGGATAATTGTGAAGATGAGCGTCATGGGGTGTTGTGATGATAAGTGTTATGGAACATTGTGATCACAAGTGTTTGGAGCATTATGATGACATGGGTCATGCTGAATACTGATTTCACTGTGATGACAATAGCTTGAAGCATTATGATGATGGGCATGGTGCATTGTGATGTCAGGGTTCATGGAGCTTTGAGATGAAAAGAGGCATGGATCATTGTGATTACAAGGGTCTTGGAGCATTGTGATGAAAAGGGCATGGAACATTGTGATGAGAAGGCCATAGAACATTCTGATGACATGCATCATGGAGCTTTGTGATGACAAGGGCATGGAGCATTATGATTTGAGGGGTCTTCAGCATTGTGATGAGAAGTGTCGTGGAACTTTGTGATGACAAGGCCGTGGGACATTGTGATGGCAGGGGTCATGGTGCATTGTTATGAAAGGGGTAATGGAGCATTGTGATGAGAAAGATATGGAACATTGGTCTGAAAAGTTTCATGGATTATTGTGATGAGAGGGCATGCAGCATTGTGATGACAAGGGCACGGAACACTGTGATACATGTGTCATGCAGGATTGTATTTACAAGGGCATGGAGAATTGTGATGAGAAGGGCATCGAGCATTGTGATGACAAATGTCATGGAGCTTTGTGATGACAAGGGCATGGAGCAGTGTGATGAGAGGTTTCATGGAACATTGTGATGACAATGACATGGAGCATTGTGATGCCAAGAGTCATGGTGCATTGTTACGAGAAGGGCAGGGAGCATTTTGATGACCGGGTCATGCAGCAATTTGATAAAAAGTTTAATGGAACATTTTGAGGGCAGGGTTTATAGAACATTGTGATGTCAGGGGTCTTGGAGCTATGGGATTAAATGGGTCATGGAGAATTTTGATGACAGGGGTTATGGAACATTGTGATGGCAGTGGTCATGGAACATTGTGATGATAAGGGGATGTAGCATTGTGATGACTGGGTCATGGAACATTGTGATTACAGGGGTGAGGGAGTATTGTGATGACTAGTGATGGAACATTGTGATGTCCCTGGTGAGAGAGCATTTTGATGAGAAGTGCATGGACCACTGTGATTACAAGGTTTATGGAGCATTGCAATGACAAATTTGTGAACCGTTGTGAGGAAATGCACGTGGCACATTGTGATGACAATGGTCATGGAGCACTGTTCTGACAAAGACATGGAGCACTGTGATGACAAGGGTCACGGAGAACTGTGATGAAATGTTCATGGAGCACTGAGCTTACAAAGGTCAGAGAGCCTTGTGATGACGCGGGCATGGACCATTGTGATGACTAACTTTATGAAGCATTGTGATGACTGAAGTCACGGAGCATTGTGATGACAGGGGTCATGGAGCAGTGTGATGACAAGGGCATGGAGCATTGTGATGACAGGTGCATGGAGCATTGTTCTCAGAAATTTCATAGATTGTTGTGATGACAGTGGGCATGGTGCATTGTGATAACAAGTGCATGGAGCATTGTGATGAGAAGGTCATGGAATACTGTGAAGACTGGTGTCCGGGAACATTGTGATGACATATGTCATGGTCCATTTCGATGACAATGGCATGGAGCATTGTGATGCCAAATGGAATGGAGGATTGTGATGACAAGTATAATGGAGCATGGTGATGATGAGGGCTTGGAGCATTATGATGACAAGGGCCATTGAAAATTTTCTTGACAAGGTCGAGAAGCATTGTGATGACAAGGTCCTTGAGCATTGTGATGACAAAACCATGGAGCCTTGTGATGACAAGTCTCATGGAGCATACTGATGAAAACGGGCATGGAGCATTGTTATTAAAGGGGTCTTGGAACATGGTGATTACAAGGGCATGGAACATTGTGAGGTGAAAACCAAGGAGCATTCTGATGGCATGCGTCATTGAGCTTTCTGATGACAAGGGCATTGAGCATTGTGATTACATGGGTCTTGGAGCATTGTGATGAAAATGGCATGGATCATTGTGCTGAAAAAGGCATGAGGCCTTGTCAGGACAGGGTTCAAGGAGCATACAGACAACAAGTGTCAGTGAGCATTTTGATGACAAGTGTATTAAGCATTGTGATGACAAAGGTCATGGAGCATTGTGATGAGAAGACCATTGATAATTGTGATGACATGAGTCATGGGGCATTGTGATGACAAGTGTTATGGAATATTGTGATCACAAGGGTTTGGAGCATTGTTATGACAGAGGTCATGGAGCATGTTGATTTCATTGTGATGACAATAGCATGAAGCATTATGGTGATGGGCATGGTGAATTGTGATGACAGGGTTCATGGATCATTGAGATGAAAAGGGGCATAGAGCATTGTGATTACCGGGTCTTGGAGCATTGTGATGAGAAGGGTCATGGAGCCTTGTGATGACAAGGCCATGGAACATCGTGATGGCAGGGGTCATGGAGCATTGTTATGACAGGGTTAATGGAGAATTGTGATGGCAAGTGCATGGAACATTGTGATGAGAAGGCAATGGAGCATTCTGATGACATGCGTCATGGAGCTTTGTGATGACAAGTTCATGGAGCAATGTGATGAGAGCGTTCATGGAGCACTGTGATGACAATGACATTGAGCATTTTGATGAAAAGTTCATGGAGCATTGTGGTGACAAAGTTCACAGAGCCTTGTGATGATGAGGGCATTGACTTTTGTGGTGACACAGGTCATGGATTCTTGTGATGACAGGACACACGGAGCATTGTGATGACTGGGGTCATATAGCATTGTGATGACAGGAGCATGGATCATTGGTCTGACAAGTTTCATGGATAATTGTGTTGACAGTGGGCATGGCACATTGTGATGACAAGGGCATGGAGCATTGTGATGACAAGGTCATGGATTATTGTGAAGACAGGTGTCAGGAAGCATTGTAATGGCATATTTCATGTTCCATTGTGATGACAATGGCATGGAGCATTGTGATGCCGAGTGTTATGGAGGATTGTGATGACAAAGGTAATGGAGCATTGTGATGACAAGGGCTTGGAGCATTGTGATGACAAGGGCCATGGAGCATTGTGATGACAAGGGCATGGAGCATTGTGATGAAAACGGACTTTGAGAATTTTGATGAAAATGTCGTGAAGCACTGTGATGACAAAGGCATGGAGCTTGCTATGACAGGGGTCATGGGACATTGCGATGACAAGTGCATGGAGAATTGTGATGACAAGAGCATGTAACATGGGGATGAGAACTGTCATGGAGCATTGTGATGACAAGGACATGAAGAATTCTGATGACAATGGACATGGAGCATTGTGATGACCAGGGCATGGAGCATTGTTATGGCAAGACTGTGGAGCACTGTGATGAGAAGACCATGGATAATTCTGGTGACGAGCATCATGGAGCACTGTAATGACAAGGGGCATGGAGCATTGTGATGATAGGTCTCATGGAGCATTGTGATGACAGGGGTCATGGATCATTGTGATGACAAGGGTCATGGAGTATTCTGATGACAAGCTTGTTGAGTATTGTGATGACAAAGCATTTAACACTGTGATGGGAAGTGTCATGGAACATAGTGATGCCAAAAACGTGGAGAATTGTGATGAAAGGGAACATAGAGCATTGTGATGACCAGGGCATGGAGCATTGTGATGGCAAGACCGTGGAGCACTGTGATGAGAAGACCATGGATAATTGTGATGACGAGCGTCATGGAGCGTTATAATGACAAGCGGCATGGAGCATTGTGTTTACAGGGGTCTTGGAGCATTGTGATGACAAGGGCATGGAGCATTGTGAAGAGAAGTCCATGAAGCATTCTGATGAATGCGTCATGGAGCACTGTGATGACAAGTGCATGGAGCATGGTGATTACAGGTGTCTTTGAGCATTGTGATGAAAAGGGCATGGATCATTGTGATGAAAAAGGCATGGAGCCCTGTAATGACAGTGTTCAAGGAGCATACTGACGACAAGTGTCAGGGAGCATTGTGATGACAAAGGTTATGGAGCATAGTGATGAGAAGACCATGGATAATTGTGATTATGAGCATCATGGTGTGTTGTGATGAGAAGTGTTATGGAACATTGTGATCCCAACGGTTTGGAGCATTATGATGACAGAGGTCATGGAGCATTTTGATTTCATTGTGAGGAAAATAGCCTGAAGCATTATGATAATGGGCATGGTTCATTGTGATGATAGGATTCATGGAGCTTTGAGATGAAAAGGGGCATGGAGCATCGTGATAAAAAGTGTCTTGGAGCATTGTGATGAGAAGTCCATGGAACATTCTAATGACATGCGTCATGGAGCTTTGTGATGACAAGGGCATGGAGCATTGTGATTACAGGGGTCTTGGAACATTGTGATGACAAGTGTCATGGAGCCTTGTGAATGACAAGGCCGTGGAACTTTGTGATCGCAGGGGTCATGGAACATTGTTATGACAGGTGTAATGGAGCATTGTGATGAGAAGGACAGGAAGCATTGGTGTGAAATGTTTCATGGATTATTGTGATGAGAGTGGACATGGAGCATTGTGATGACAAGAGCACAGAACACTGGGATACAATGGTCATAGAGGATTGTAATGACAAGGGCATGGAGCATAGTAATGAGAAGGGCATCGAGCATTGTGATGACATGTGTCATGGAGCTCTGTGATGACAAGGGCATGGAGAAATGTGATGAGAAGGTTCATGGAGCATTGTGATGTCAAGGGTCAAGGAGATTTGTGATGACAAAAGTCACGGAGCATTTTGATGACAAGTGTGTGGTGCATTGTGATGAGAAGGCCAGGGAGCATTTTGATGACAGTGTCATGCAGCAATTTGATGAAAATTGTAATGGAATATTTTGATGACAGGGGTTATAGAACATTGTGATGTCAGGGGCCATGGAGCTTTGGGATGAAAAGTGTCATGGAGCATTTTGATGACAGGGGTTGTGGAACATTGTGATGTCAGGTGTCATGGAACATTGTGATGATAAGGGGATGTAGCATTGTGATGACAGGGGTCATGGAACATTGTGATTACCGGGTCTTGGAGCATTGTGATGAGAAGGGTCATGGAGCCTTGTGATGACAAGGCCATGGAACATCGTGATGGCAGGGGTCATGGAGCATTTTTATGACAGGGTTAATGGAACATTGTGATGGCAATGGCATGGAGGATTGTGATGAGAAGGCCATGGAGCATTCTGATGACATGTGTCATGGAGCTTTGTGATGACAATGGCATGGAGCAATGTGATGAATGCGATCATGGAGCATTGTGATGAAAATGACATGGAGCATTGTGATGCCAAGGGTCATGGATCTTTGTGATGACAAAGGTCATGGAGGATTTTGATGACAAGGCCGTTGTGCATTGTGATGAGAAGGGCAGGGAGCATTGTGATGACAGGGTCATGGAGCAATTGGATGAAATGTGTCATGGAACATTTTGATGACAGGGGTTATTGAACATTTTGATGTCAGGGGTCATGGAGCATTTTGATGAAAAGGTTTTGGGAGCATTTTGATGACAGGGGTTATGGAGCATTGTGATGTCAGGGGTCATCGAACATTGTGATGATATGTGCATGTACAACTGTGATGACAGGAGTCATGGATCATTGTGATGACAGGCGTGAGGGAGTATTGTGACGAATAGTGATGTAACGTTGTGATATCAGTGGTGAGAGAGCATTTTGATGAGAAGTGCACGGAGCATTGTGATGACAAGTTTTATGGAGCATTGTGATGACAAGATTGTGGAGCACTGTGATGACAAGCACATGGTGCATTTTGATGACATGTGTCATGGAACATTGTGCTGACAAGTGCATGGAGCATTGTGATGACAAGTGTCATGGAGCATTGTGCTGAGAAAGGCAGAGAGGATTGTGATGACAAGGGTCAAAGAGAATTGTGATGAAAAGTTCATGGAGCATTGTGGTTAAAATGGTCACAGAGACTGTTGATGACGAGGGCATGGACCATTGAGATGACAAAGGTCATGAAGAATTGTGATGAATGAAGTCACGGAGCACAGTAATGACAAGGGTCATGGAACAATGTGATAAAAAGGGCATGGAGCATTGTGATGACAGGTGTCATGGAGCACTGTGATGACAAGCATCACGGAGCATTGTGAATACAGGGGTCATGGAGCATTGGGATGACAAGCGCATGGATCCTTGTGATGACAAGGGTCATGGAGCATTGGGCTGAATATGTTCATGGAGTATTGTGATGACAGGGGTCATGGAGCATTTTGATGAGAAGGTCATAGAGCATTGGGCTGAAAATATTCATGGAGTATCGTGATGACAGGGATCATGGAGCATTATGATGACAAGTTCCTGGAGCACTTTTATGAGAATACAATGGAGACTTGTGATGACAAGTCTCATGGAGCATTCTGATGAAAAGGGACATGGAGCATTGTGATTACAGGGGTCTTGGAGCATTGTGATGACAAGGGCATGGAGCATTGTGAGGAGAAGGCCATGGAGCATTCTGATCACATGCGTCATTGAGTTTTGTGACGACAAGAGCATGGAGCATTGTGATTACAGGGGTCTTGGAGCATTGTGATTAAAAGGGCATGGATCATTGTGATGAAAAAGGCATGGAGACGTGTCATGACAGTGTTAATGGAGCAGACTAATGACAAGTGTCAGGGAGCATTGTGATGACAAGTGTACTGAGCATTGTGATGACAAAGGTTATGGAGCATAGTGATGAGAAGACCATGGATAATTGTGATGATGAGCGTCATAGGGTGTTGTGATGATAAGTGTTATGGAACATTGTGCTGACAAGTGCATGGAGCATTGTGATGACAATGACATGGAACATTGTGATGCCAACGGTCATGGAGCTTTGTGATGACAAGTCATGGAGCATTTTGATGACAAGGGCATGGTGCATTGTGATGAGAAGGGCAGGGAGCATTTTGATGACCGGTTCATGCAGCAATTTGATGAAATTGTAATGGAACATTTTGATGGCAGGGGTTATAGAACATTGTGATGTCAGGGGTCTTGGAGCCTTGGGATGAAATGGGTCATGGAGAGTATTGATGACAGGGGTCATGGAACATTGTGATGTCAGGGGTCATGGAACATTGTGATGGAAGAGGATGTAGCATTGTGATGACAGGGTCATGGAACATTGTGATTACAGGGGTGAGGGAGTATTGAGATGACTAGTGATGGAACACTGTGATATCTCTTTTGAGAGAGCATTTTGATGAGAAATGCATGGAGCATTCTGATTTCAATGTTTATGGAGCATTGCAATGAAAATGTTGTGGACCTTTGTGATGAAATGCACATGGCACATTGTGATGACAATGGTCATGGAGCATTGTTCTGACAAAGACATGGAGCATTGTGATGACAAGTGTCAAAGAGAATTGTGATGAAAAGTTCATGGAGCATTGTGGTTACAAAGGTCACAGAGCCTTGTGATGAGTCGGGCATGGACCATTGTGATGACAATCGTTATGAAGCATTGAGATGACTGGAGTCACGGAGCATTGTGATGACGAGAGTCATGGAGCATTGTGATGACATGTGTCATGGAGCATTGTGCTGACAAGCTCATGGAGCATTGTGATGACAAGGGTCATGGAGCATTTTGCTGAGAAAGGCATAGAGCATTGTGATGACAAGGGTCAAAGAGCATTGTGATGAAAAGTTCATGGAGCACTGTGGTTAAAAAGGTCACAGAGACTGTTGATGACGAGGGCATGGACCATTGTGATGACAAATGCGATGAAGCATTGTGATGACTGGAGTCACGGAGCATTGTGATGACAGGGGTCATGGAGCATTGTGATAACAAGGGCATGGAGCATTGTGATGACAAGGGCATGGAACATTGGTCTAATATGTTTCATGGATTATTGCGATGACATTTGGAATGGGGCATTGTGATGACAAGGGCATGGAGAATTGTGATGCCAATTGTCATGTAGGATTCTGCTGTCAAAGATAATTGAGCATTGTGATGAATATGGCTTGGAGCATTGTGATGACAAGGGTCAGGGAGCATTTTGCTGACAAGTGCATGGAGATTTGTGATGACAAGTGTCATGGAACATTCTGATGACAAGCTTGTGGAGTATTTTGATGACAATGGCATGGAGCATTGTGATGAAAAAGGCATGGATCATTGTGATGAAAAATGCTTGGAGCCTTGTCATGACTGGGTTCAAGGAGCATACAGACAACAAGTGTCAGGGAGCATTTTGATGACAAGTGTATTGAGCATTGTGATGACAAAAGTCATGGAGCACTGTGATGAGAAGACCATGGATAACTGTGATGACGAGCGTCATGGGGCATTGTGATGACAAGGGTTATGGAATATTGTGATTACAAGGTTTTGGAGAATTGTTATGACAGAGGTCATGGAGCATTTTGATTTCATTGTGATGACAATAGCATGAAGCATTATGATGATGGGCATGGTGCATTGTGATGACAGGGTTCATGGATCATTGAGATGAAAAGGGGCATAGAGCATTGTGATTACAGGCTTCTTGGTTTATTGTGATGAGAAGGGTCACGGAGCCTTGTGATGACAAGTCCATGGAACATCGTGATGGCAGGGGTCATGGGGCATTGTTATGACAGTGGTAATGGTGCATTGTGATGGCAAGGGCATGGAACACTGTGATGAGAAGGCCATGGAACATTCTGATGACATGTGTCATGGAGCTTTGTGATGACAAGGGCATGGAGCAATGTGATGAGAGTGTTCATGGAGCATTGTGATTCCAAGGGTCAAGGATCTTTGTGATGACAAAGGTCATGGGGCATTTTGATGGCAAGTGCGTTGTGCATTGTGATGAGAAGGGCAGGGAGCATTGTGATGACAGGGTCATTGAGCAATTTGATGAAATGTGTCATGGAACATTTTGATGACAGGTTTTATGGAACATTGTGATGTCAGGGGTCATGGAGCATTTTGATGAAAAGGGTCATGGAGCATTTTAATGACAGATGTTATGGAACATTTGATGTCAGGGGTCATCGAACATTGTGATGATAAGTGCATGTAGCATTGTGATGACAGGAGTCATGGAACATTGTGATGAGAGGGATGAGGGTGTACTGAGACAAATACTGATGTAGCATTGTGATATCAGTGGTGAGAGAGCATATTGATTAGAAGTGCATGGAGCATTGTGATGACAATATTGTGGAGCACTTTGATGACAAGCGCATGGTTCATTGTGATGTCATGTGTCATGGAGCATTGTGCTGACAAGCGCATGGAGCATTGTGATGACAAGGGTCATGGAGCATTGTGCTGAGAAAGGCATAGAGCATTTTGATGACAAGGGTCAAAGAGCATTGTGATGAAAATTCATGGAGCATTGTTGTTAAAAAGGTCACAGAGACAGTTGATGACGAGGACATGGACCATTGTGATGAGAAAGTTCATGAAGCATTGTGATGACTGGAGTCACGGAGCATTGTGATGACAGGGGTCATGGAGCATTGTGATAACAAGGGCATGGAGCATGGTGATGACAAGGGCACGGGACATTGGTCTAATAAGTTTCATGAGTTATTGTGATGAGAGTTGGAATGGCGCATTGTGATGACAAGAGCATGGATCATTGTGATGAACAGGTCATGCAGTATTGTGAAGACAGGTGTCAGGGAGCATTGTGATGACATATGTCATGGCCCATTGTGATGACAATGGCATGGAGCATTGTGATGCCAAGTGTCATGGAGGATTCTGATGACAAAGGTAATGGAGCTTTGTGATGACAATGGCTTGGAGCATTGTGATGACAAGGGTCAGGGAGCATTGTGCTGACAAGTGCATGGAGATTTGTGATGACACGGGTCATGGAACATTCTGATGACAAGCTTGTGGAGTATTTTGATGACAATGGCATGGAGCATTGTGATGTAAATGGCATGAGGCATTGTGATGAAAAAGGCATGGAGCCTTTTCGTGACAGGGTTCAAGGAGCATTCTGATGACAAGTGTCAGGGAGCATTGTGATGACAAGTGTATTGAGAATTGTGATGACAAAGGTCATGGAGCATTTTGATGAAAAGGGCATGGAGTATTGTGATGACAGGCATCATGGAGCGTTGTGATGACAAGTGTTATGGAATATTGTGATCACAAGGGCTTGGAACATTGTGATGACAGAGGTCATGTATAATTTTGATTTTAAGGAGCATGGGGCATTGTGATGACAAGGGCATGAAGCAATGTGATCCCAAGATTCATGGAGGGTTGTGATGACAATGGTAATGGAGTATTGGAATGACAAGCACACAGAGCATTGTAATGACAAGGTCATGAAGCATTTTGCTGACAAAGGCATGGAGCATTGTGATGACAGGTGTCATGGAGCACTGTGATGACAAGCGTCACGGAGCATTGTGAATACAGGGGTCATGGAGCATTGGGATGACAAGGGCATGGATCATTGTGATGACAAGTGTCCTGGAGCATTGTGATGACTAGGGAATGGAACATTTTGATGAAAAGAGTCCCGGGTCATTGAGCTGTCAGGTGTCATGGAGTGTTGTGATGACAGTGGTCATGGAGAATTGTGATGATATTGGTCATGGAGCATTGCGATGACAAGCGAATGGAGCATGGTGATGATAAAGTCCTGGAATATTTTGATGAGAAGACCATGGAGACTTTTGATGAGAAGTCTCATGGAGCATTCTGTTGAAAAGGGGCATGGAGCATTGTGATTACAGGGGTCTTGGAGCATTGTGATGACAAGGGCATGGATCATGGTGATGAGAAGGCCATGGAGCATTCTGATGACATGCGTCCAGGAGCTTTGTGATGACAAGGGCATGGAGCATTGTGATTAAAGGGTTCTTGGAGCATTGTGATGAAAAGGGCATGGATCATTGTGATGAAAAATACATGGAGCCTTGTCATGACAGGTTTCAAGGAGCATACTGAAGACAAGTGTCAGGGAGCATTGTGATGACAAGTGTATTGAGCATTGTGATGACAAAAGTCATAGAGCACTGTGATGAGAAGGCCATAGATAATTGTGATGATGAGCGTCATGGGGTGTTGTGATGATAAGTGTTATGGAACATTGTGATCACAAGGGTTCGGAGTATTATGATGACAGATGTCATGGAGCATTTTGAATTCATTGTGATGACAATAGCCTGAAGCATTATGATGATGGGCATGGTGCATTGTGATGACAGGGTTCATGGAGCATTGATATGAAAAGGGGCATGGAGCATTGTGATTACAATGGTCTTGGAACATTGTGATGACATGGGCATGGAGCATTGAGATGAGAAGGCCATGGAACATTCTGATGACATGCGTCATGGAGCTTTGTGATGACAAGGGCATGGAGCATTGTGATTTCAGGGGTCTTGAGAATTGTGATGACAATTGTCATGGAACCATGTGATGACTAGGCCGTGGAACATTGTGATGGCGGGGGTCATGGTGCATTGTTATGAAAGGGGTAATGGAGCATTGTGATGAGAAGGGCATGGTATATTGGTCTGAAATGTTTCATGGATTATTGTGATGTGAGTGGTCATGGAGCACTGTGATGACAAGGGTATGGAACACTATGATACATGGGTCATGCAGGATTGTAATGACAAGGGCATGGAGCATTGTGATGAGAAGGGCATCGAGCATTGTGATGACAAGTTTCATGGAGCTTTGTGATGACAAGGGCATTGAGCAATGTGATGAGATTATTCAAGGAGCATTGTGATGACAATGACATGGAGCATTGTGATGCCAAGGCTCATGGAGATTTGTGATGACAAGTCTTGGAGCATTTTGATGACAAGGGCACGGTGCGTTGTGATGAGAAGGGCAGGGAGCATTTTGATGACCAGGTCATGCAGCAATTTGATGAAATGTGTAATGGAACATTTTGATGGCAGTGATTATAGAACAATGTGATGTCAGTGGTCTTGGATCTTTGGAATTAAAAGGGTCATGGAGCATTTTGATGACAGTGGTTATGGAACATTGTGATGTCAGGGGTCATCGAACAATGTGATGATAAGTGCATGTAGCATTGTGATGACAGGAGTCATGGAATATTGTGATAACAGGGTTGAGGGATTATTGTGACGAATAGTGATGTAACATTGTGATATCTGTGGTGAGAGAGCATTTTGATGAGAAGTGCATGGAGCATTGTGATGACAAGGTTTATGGAGCATTGTGATAAAAAGATTGTGGAACACTGTGATGACAAGTGCATGGTGCATTGTGATGACATGTGTAATGGAGCATTGTTCTGACAAAGACATGCAGCATTGTGTTGATAAGTGTCACAGAGAATTGTGATGAAAAGTTCATGGAACATTGTGGTTACAAAGGTCACAGAGCCTTGTGATGAGTCGGGCATGGAACATTGTGATGAGTCGGGCATAGAACATTGTGATGACAAACGTTATGAAGCATTGTGATGACTGGAGTCATGGAGCGCTGTGATGACAGGGGTCATGGAGCATTGTGAGGACAAGGGCATGGAGCATTGTGATGACAGGGGCATGGAGCATTGGTCTGACAAGTTTCATAGATTATTGTGATGACAGTGGGCATGGTGCATTGTGATGACAAGGGCATGGAGCATTGTGATGAGAAGGTCATGGAGTATTGTGAAGACAGGTGTCAGGGAGCATTGTGATGACATATGTCATGGTCCATTGCGATGACAATGGCATGGAGCATTGTGATGCCAAATGTAATGGAGGATTGTGATGACAAATATAATGGAGCATTGTGATGACAAGGTCCTGGAGCATTGTGGTGACAAACCATGGAGCCTTGTGATGAGAATTATCATGGAGCATACTGATGAAAAGGGGCATAGAGCATTGTGATTACAGGAGTCTTGGAACTCTGTGATGAAAAGAGTCCCAAATCATTTTGTTGTCAGTTGTCATGGAGTGTTGTGATGACAGTGGTCATGGAGCATTGTGATGATATTGGCCATGGAGCATTGTGATGAGTAGGTCGTTGAGCATTGGGCTGAAAATGTTCATGGACTATTGTGATGACAGGGGTCATGGAGCATGGTGATGACAAGGGAATGGAGCATGGTGATGACAAGGTCCTGGAGCATTGTGATGAGAAGACCATGGAGACTTGTGATGACAAGTTTCATGGAGCATTCTGATGAAAAGGGGCATGGTGCATTGTGATTACAGGGGTCTTGGAGCATTGTGATGACAAGGGCATGGAGTATTGCGATGAGAAGGCCATGAAACATTCTGATAAGCGTCATGGAGCTTTTTGATGACAAGGGCATGGAACATTGTGATTACAGGGATCTTGGAGCATTGTGATGAAAAGGTCATGGATTATTGTGATGAAAAAGGCATGGAGCCTTGTCATTACAGGGTTCAAGGAGCATACTGACGACAAGTGTCAGGGAGCATTGTGATGACATGTGTATTGCGCATTGTGATGACAATGATAATGGAGAATTGTGATGAGAAGACCATGGATAATTGTGATGATGAGCGTCATGGCGTGTTGTGATGATAAGTGTTATGGAACATTGTGATCACAAGAGTTTTGAGCATTATGATGACACAGGTCATGGAGAATATTGATTTCATTGTGATGACAATTGCCTGAAGCATTATGATGATGGGCATGGTGCATTGTGATGACAGGGTTCATGGAGCATTGAGATGAAAAGGGGCATAGAGCATTGTGTTTACAGGGGTCTTGGAGCATTGTGATGGCAAGGGCATGGAGCATTGTGATGAGAAGGCCGTGGAACTTTCTGATGACATGCGTCAAGGAGCTTTGTAATGACAAGGGCATGGAGCATTGTGATTACATGGGTCTCCAGCATTGTAATGACAAGTGTCATGGAACCTTGTGATGACCAGGCCGTGGAACTCTGTGATGGCAGGTATCATGGTGCATTGTAATGACAGGGGTAATGGAGCATTGTGATGAGAAGGGCATGGAACATTGGTCTGAAATGTTTCATGGATTATTGTGATGAGAGTGGGCATGGAGCATTGTAATGACAAGGGTATGGAACACTATGATACATGGGTCATGCAGGATTGTAATTACAAGGACATGGAGCATTGTGATGAGAAGGACATCGAGCATTGTGATGACATGTGTCCTGGAGCTTTGTGATGACAAGGGCATGGAGCAATGTGATGAGAGGTTTCATGGAGCTTTGTGATGATAATGATATGGAGCTTTGTGATGACAAGACATGGAGCATTTTGATGACAAGGTCATGGTGCATTCTGATGAGAAGGGCAGGGAGCATTCTGATGACAGGTTCATGCAGCAATTTGATTAAAAGTGTAATGGAATATTTTGATAGCAGGGGTTATAAATCATTATGATGTCAGGGTTCTTGGAGCTTTGGGATGAAAAGGGTCATGGAGCATTTTGATGTCATGGGTCATGGAACATTGTGATGATAAGGGAAGGTAGCTGTGTGATGACAGTGTAATGGAGCATTGTGATTACAGTGGTGAGGGAGTATTTTGATGACTAGAGATGGAACACTTTGATATCTCTGGCGAGAGAGCATTTTGATGAGAAGTGCATGGATCATTGTGATTACAAGTTTTATGGAGCATTGCAATGACAAAGTTGAGGACCATTGTGATGAAGTGCGCGTGGAACATTGTGAAGACAATGGTCATGAAGCATTGTTCTGACAAGGACATGGAGCATTGTGATGACAAGGGTCACAGAGAATTGTGATGAAATGTTCATGGAGCATTGTGGTTACAAATGTCACAGAGTCTTGTCATGACGCGGGAATGGACCATTGTGATGACAAACGTTTTGAAGCATTGAGATGACTGGAGTCACGGAGCATTGTGATGACAGGAGTCATGGAGTATTGTGATGACATGTGTCATGGAGCATTGTGCTGACAAGTGCATGGAGCATTGTGAAAACAACGGCATGGAGCATTGTGATGACAAGGGCATGGAACATTGGTCTAATATGTTTCATGGATTATTGTGATGACAGTTGGAATGGCGCATTTTGATGACACGGGCATGGACCATTGTGATGACAAACGTTATGAAGCATTGTGATGACTGGAGTCACGGAGCATTGTGATGACAGGGGTCATGGAGCATTGTGATGGCATGTGTCAATGAGCATTGTGCTGACAAGTGCATGGAGCATTGTGATGACAAGGGTCATGGAGCTTGTGATGACATGTGTCATGGAGCATTGTGCTGACAAGCGCATGGAGCATTGTGATGACAATTGTCATGGAGCATTGTGTTGAGAAAGGCATAGAGCATTGTGATGACAAGGGTCAAAGAGCATTGCGATGAAAAGTTCATGGATCATTTTGGTTAAAAAGCTCACAGAGACTGATGATGACGAGTGCATGGACCATTGTGGTGACAAAGGTCATGAAGCATTGTGAGGACTAGAGTCACAGAGCATTGTGATGGCAGGGGTCATGGAGCATTGTGATAACAAGTGCAAGGAGCATTGTGATGACCAGGGAATGGATCATTTGTCTAATAAGTTTCAGGGATTATTGCGATGACAGTTGGAATGGAACATTGTGATGACAAGGGCATGGAGCATTGTGATGGCCAGGTCATGCAGTATTGTGAAGACAGGTGTTAGGGAGCATTGTGATGACATATGTAATGGCCCCTTGTGAAGACAATGTCATGGAGCACTGGGATGCCAAGTGTCATGGAGGATTCTGATGACAAAGGTAATGGAGCATTGTGATGACAATGGCTTGGAGCATTGTGATGACAAGGGTCAGGGAGCATTGTGCTGACAAGTGCATGGAGAATTGTGATGACAAGGGTCATGGAGCATTCTGAGGACAAGTTGTGGAGTATTTTGATGACAATGGCATGGAGCATTGTGAAGAAAACGGCATGGCGCATTGTGATGAAAAAGGCATGGAGCCTTTTCATGACAGGGTTCAAGGAGCATTCTGATGACAAGTGTCAGGGAGCATTGTGTTGACAAGTGTATTGAGAATTGTGATGACAAAGGTCATGGAGCATTGTGATGAAAAGTGCATGGAGTATTGTGATGACAGGCATCATGGAGCGTTGTGATGACAAGTGTTATGGAACACTGTGATCACAAGGGTTTGGAACATTGTGATGAGAGAGGTTATGGATCATTTTGATTTCAAGGAGCATGGAGCATTGTGACGACAAGGGCATGAAGGAATGTGATCCCAAGGTTCATGGAGGATTGTGATGACAATGGAAATGGAGTATTGTGATGACAAGCGCATCGAGCAGTGTAATGACAAGGCCATGTAGCATTTTGCTGACAAAGGCATGGAGCATTGCGATGACATGTGTCATGGAGCACTGTGATTACAAGTGTCACGGAGCATTGTGAATACAGGGGTCATGGAGCATTGGGATGACAAGGGCATGTATCATTTTGATGACAAGTGTCATGGAGCACTGGGCTGACAATGTTCATGGAGTGTTGTGATGACATGGGTCATGGAGCATTGCGATGACTAGGGAATGGAGCAATGTGATGATAAGAGTCCCGGATCATTGTGTTGTCAGTTGTCATGGAGTGTTGTGATGACAGTGGTCATGGAGCATTGTGATGATATTGGCCATGGAACATTGTTATTTCAGTGGTCTTGAGCATTGTGATGACAAGTGTCATGGAACCTTGTGATGACTAGGCCGTTGAACATTGTGATGGCAGGGGTCATGGTGCATTGTTATTACAGGTGTAATGGAGCATTTTGATGAGAAGGGCATGGAATATTGGTCTGAAATATTTCATGGATTATTGTGATGAGAGTGCGCATGAAGCATTTTGAGGACAAGGGCACGGAACACTATGATACATGGGTCATGCAGGAATGTAATGACAAGGGCATGGAGCATTGTGATGAGAAGGGCATCGAGCATTATGATGACAAGTGTCATGGAGCCTTCTGATGACAAGGGCATTGAGTAATGTAATGAGTGTTTTCATGGAGCATTGTGATGACAATGACATGGAGCATTGTGATGCCAAGGGTCATGGAGATTTGTGATGACAAGTCATGGAGCATTTTTATGACTAGCGCATGGGGCATTGTGATGAGAAGTGCAGGGAGCATTTTGATGACCGGATCATGCACCAATTTGATGAAAAGTGTAATGGAACATTTTCATGGCAGGGGTTATAGAACATTGCGATGTCAGGTGTCTTGGAGCTTTGGGACAAAAAGGGTCATGGAGCATTTTGATGACACGGGTTATGGAACATTGTGATGTCAGCATTCATGGAACATTTTGATGATAAAGGAATGTAGCAGTGTGATGACAGGGTCATGGATCATTGTGATTACAGGGGTGAGGGAGCATTGTGATGACTATTGACTGAACACTGTGATATCTCTGGTGAGAGAGCATTTTGACGAGAAGTGCATGGAGCATTGTGATTACAAGGTTTATGGAGCATTGCAATGACAAGGTTGTGGACCGTTGTGATGAAACGCGCGTTGCATATTGTGAAGAAAATGGTCATGGAGCATTGTTCTGACAAAGACATGGAGCATTGTGATGACAAGGGTCAAAGAGAATTGTGATGAAATGTTCATGGATGATTGTGTATAAAAAGGTCACAGAGACTTGTGATGACACGGGCATGGACCACTGTTATGACAAACGTTATGAAACACTGTGATGACTGGAGTCACGGAGAATTGTGATGACAGGGGTTATGGAGCGTTGTGATGACATGTGTCTTGGAGCACTGTGCTGACAAGCGCATGGAGCATTGTGATGACAAGGTGCATGGAGCATTGTGCTGAGAAAGGCATAGAGCATTGTGATGACAAGGGTCAAAGAGCATTGTGATGAAAAGTTCATGGATCATTTTGGTTAAAAAGCTCACAGAGACTGATGATGACGAGGGCATGGACCATTGTGATGACAAAGGTCATGAAGCACTGTGATGACTGGAGTCACCGAGCATTGTAATGGCAGGGGTCATGGAGCATTGTGATAACAAGGGCATGGAGCATTGTGATGATGAGGGCATGGAGCATTGGTCTAATAAGTTTCATGGATTATTGCGATGACAGTTGGAATGGTGCATTGTGATGACAAGTGCCATTGAAAATTTTCATGACAAGGTCGAGAAGCATTGTGATGAGAAGGTCCTGGAGCATTGTGATGACAAAACCATGGTTGCCTTGTGATGAAAAGTCTCATGGAGCATACTGATGAAAAGGGGCATGGAGCATTGTGATTACAGTTGTCTTGGAACATTGTGATGACAAGGGCATGAAGCATTGTGAGGAGAAGACCAAGGAGCTTTTTGATGGCATGCATCCTTGAGCTTTGTGATGACAAGGGCATGGAGTATTTTGATTATATGGGTCTTGGAGCATTGTGATGAAAAGGGCATGGATCATTGTGATGAAAGAGACATGGAGCCTTGTCATGACAGGGTTCAAGGAGCATACAGACAACAAGTGTCAGGGAGCATTTTGATGACAAGTGTATTGAGCATTGTGATGACAAGGGTCATGGAGCATTTTGCTGAGAAAGGCATAGAGCATTGTTATGACAAGGGTCAAAGAGCATTGTGATGAAAAGTTCATGGAGCATTGTGATAACAATGAAATGTAGCATTGTGATGCCAATGGTCATGGATATTTGTGATGACAAAGGTCATGGAGCATTCTGATGTCACGGGCATTGTGCATTGTGATGAGAAGGGAGCTTTTTGATGACAGGGTCATGGAGCAATTTGATGAAAAATGTCATGGAACATTTTGATGACAGGTTTTATGGAACACTGTGATGTCAGGTGTCATGGAGCATTTTGATGAAAAGGGTCATGGTGCATTTTGATGACAGGTGTTATGGAACATTGTGATGGCAGGAGTCATCGAACATTGTGATTATAAGTGCATGTATCATTGTGATGACAGGAGTCATGGAACATTGTGATGACAGGGGTGAAGGGGTATTGTGACCAATAGTTATGTAGCATAGGGATATCAGTGGTGAGAGAGCATTTTGATGAGAAGTGCATGGAGCACTGTGATGAGAAGTTTTATGCAGCATGGAGATGAGAAGTTTGTGGAGCACTGTCATGACAAGCGCATGTTGCATTGTGATGACATCTGTCATGGAGCATTGTGCTGACAAGCGCATGGAGCATTGTGATGACAAAGGTCATGGAGCATTGTGCTGAGAAAGGCATAGAGCATTGTGATGTCAAGGGTCAAAGAGCATTGTGATGAAAACTTCATGGAGCATTGTCGTTAAACAGGTCACAGAGACTGTTGATGACGAGGACATGGACAATTGTGATGAGAAAGTTCATGAAGCATTGTGATGACTGGAGTCACGGAGCATTGTGATGACAGGGGTCATGGAGAATTGTGATAACAAGGGCATGGAGCATTGTGATGCAAGGGCATGGAGCATTGGTCTAATAATTTTCAAGGATTCTTGCGATGACAGTTGGAATGGCGCATTGTGATGACAAGGGCATGGAGCTTTGTGAAGACCAGGTCATGCAGTATTGTGAAGACAGGTGTCAGGGAGCATTGTGATGACATATGTAATGGCCCATTGTGATGACAATGGCATGGAGCATTGTGATGCCAAGTGTCATGGAGGATTCTGATGACAAAGATAATGGAGCATTGTGATGACAATGACTTGGAGTATTGTGATGACAAGGGTCATGGAACATTGGGCTGAAAATGTTCGTGGAGTATTGTGATGACAGGTGTCATGGAGCATTGTGATGACTAGGGAATGGAACATTGTGATGACAATAGTCCCGAATCATTGTGTTGTCAGGTGTCATGGAGTGTTGTGATGACATTGGTCACCGAGCATTGTGATGATATTGGCCAATGAGCATTGTGATGAAAAGACCTTGGGTAATTGTGATGTCGAGCATCATGGAGCACTGTAATGACATGGGGCATGAAGCATTGTGATGACAGGTGTCAGGGAGCATTGTGATGACAGGGGTCATGGAGCATTGTGATGACAAGGGCATGGAGCTTTGTGATGACATGTGCATGGAGCATTGTGATGACAAGTGCATGGAGCATTGCAATGTCAATTGGATGTAGAATTGTGATGACAAGAGCATGCAACATTTTGATGAGAAGTGTCATGTAGCATTGTGATGACAAGGACGTGGAGAACTGTGATGACAAGGGACATGGAGCATTGTGATAACCAGGGCATGGTGCATTGTGATGACAGGGGACATGGAGTATTATTATGAGAACGGCCATGGTGCATTCTGTCATAAGATATCACTTATGAAAGGAATGTAAACATGGCTACATATGAACTGATTTAGGGAAGAGAACAGAGTCTCAGATTTAGAAAACAATCTAACGCTTGCTTAAGGGGAAAGAGCGGTGGGGAGATGCACAAAACATAAGATTGATATTAGCACAGGTACCGTTCCATAATCCAAAAACAGAAGAGACAAGCCCTACTCCTTCCTCAGTGAATGGAACTCAACATCCCTATTCCCCGCAGAGAAATATATCTGACTAGTAAGAATTTTAAAACCTATGTATTGATATGTCTCCGTAAGGGAACCAAGTGTGTCTAGAACGACATAAACATGGCAGTGAGAATCAGCTCAAACCCACTATAAAAATGAATTTCAAAACAAAACATAAAAACAGTAAAATTCTTACACAATACCTTCAGGGGTTCTGATGAAACCTGGAATGACCCTATCTACAATGACAGCTGGATGTGGCATAAGGCTGGTCACTTGGGACTGAGAGGATTGGTGAGATTGGGTGAAAAAACGCAGACCCTTTAAAGCAATAATGCCTGCCCCCCGTTCCATGGTTCCCAACTCTCCAGGTAGAAGGGAATATCACTACAGTTATAACGTGTATGGGAACCTAGAGAATGGAAACCATCTGATGGTGAAAGGTTTCTAAAACTCTACTTGTACTCCAGTTTGACATTCCAACTGCTTTACTATCAATCTCCCAAATTGGAAAGTCAGCCACTATAACCTCCTGTTCGCACAGTTGGCAAATTGTGCACAGGATATAAGGGAAGAGAGAGAACCAATGAGAGAGTAGCTGTAGGCATTTGGACGGCCACATGACTCTCTAATTTCCCGTCACAAAGAGGAATTAACCAAAGTCTCAGCCTGCCCCCCAGAACCAGTATAAGTCTAGAAGCAAAACTGTTGATTTGCGGTCAGCTCACAAAAACACGAGTTGAAAAATGGAGCTCAGGGCCACAGCAATTCACTAACCTGCAGAGTTATAAAGGACTACTCGCTGCCAAAAATCTGTTGAGGGAAAGCCACGAGGTGGAAGGGAAAATGAGGAGGAATGGCATGAAACAGATTTCAAGAGGTACATTGGAATCGCCTTCAAACACAGGAAAAGCATTACAACTTCGAAAATTATGGAAATGGCGATAAAGGGCATATGGGTTTTCACGTGAATATATTCAGGAGAAAACACATATGCCCTTTTTGGACAAGCAAGCAAGCCGGCAATGTAAATCGGCACTACAAAGAAGTATCACTTCCCACCGGTCAAAAGGGACATCCGCAAAAAGTGTAAAAACCAGAAAGGCAAGACAGGCCCTGGAGAACAGGGAGCCTTGTTATGCTGATGGGCGGGATGTAAATTGCCAACTGCCTCTCTGGAGGAGTGCATTGTGTTCCCTAAAACAAGTAAACAACAGAGCTACAGAGCCAAGGACACTTCCAGTCTAGGGAATATACCTTGGGAAAACTGAAAATAAATAAGACAGATCGACACCAAAATTCAGGGCTGCACTGCTTAAAAAAACCTCAACTTGCGTACACCATAAATATCCCAGGAAAGACAAAAATGGTTCAAGAAATTGTGGTACTTACATACGATGGAATATCCCTCAGCCATGAAATCAATGTCATAAGGCCAGTAGCAACAAAATGAGTGGATTTAGGTACGATAATTCTAAGTGAAATAAGTCACACAGAAAAAGAAACTTATCATAAGATATCACTTATGAAGATCCTGTAAACATGGCTACACATGAACTGAGTTAGGAAAGAGAAGAGAGACTCACATTTAAAAAACACGCTTATGCCTGCTTAAGGGGGAAGGAGAGGTGGGGTGATGCATAAAATCAGAGTTTGATATTAGTACAGGTACCATTCCAAAAACCAAATACGGAATAGACAAGACCTACACCTTCCTCAGTGAAAGGGACTCAACACCCCATATTCACAACAGAGTAATATATCTTACTAGTATGAATCTTAAAACGTATGTATTGATATGTCTCCGTAAGGGAATCAAGTGTGTCTAGACTGGCATAAACATGACAGTGAGAATCAGCTCAAACCCACTATAAAAAGGAATTTCAAATACAAAACAAAAAAAACAGCGAAATTTCTTACAATTCCTTCAGGGTCTCTGATGAAACCTGAAATGACCCTATCTACAATGACAGGCGGATATGGCATAAGGCTGGATACTTGGGACTGAGAGGATTGGTGAGAATGGGTGAGCAAATGCAGACCCTTTAAAGCAATAATGAGTGGCAGCCATTCCATGGGTCCCAACTCTCCAGGTTGAAGGGAATATTACTACAGCTATAACATGTATGGGAAACCTAGAGAATATACACACTGTGAATATGAAAGGTCTCTAAAATTCAACTAATAGTCCCTCTCCTGGTGCTCCGGTTTGACTTTCCAACTGCTTTACTATCAATCTCCCAACTTGGAGAGACAGCCCCTTTAACCTCCTGGTTCTCACAGGTTGCCAATTTGGCAGAGGATGAAAGGGAAGAGGGAGAACCAATGAGAGAGTAGCTGTTAGGCATTTGGACGGGCATATGTCACTCTAATTTCCCGGCAGGAAGAAGAATTAACCAAAGTCTCAGCCACCCACCGGACACCAGTATAGGTCCTGAACCAAAGTTTGGACTTGCATTCAACTCACAAAAAAAGGGGTTGAAAAATGGAGCTCAGGGGAACAGCAATTCACAAACTGGCAGAGAAATATAGGACAACTATCGTCCAAATATCTGTTTAATGGAAGGCAAGGAGGCGTACTTGAAAGCGAGGCAGAATAGTAGGAAACAGATTTCAAGAGGTATGTTGGAATCGCCTTTAAATCACAGGAAGAGGGGCACAACTTCGACAATGATGCACTTGGCGAAAAAGGGCGCATTCCTTTTCTCCTGTATATTTTCAGGAGAAAACGAATACGCCCTTTTTGGCCACCCAGCAAGCGGGCAATGCAAATCTGCACTACAAAGAATTATCACCTCCAACCAGTCAAAAGGGATATCTGCAAAATGTGTAAAAACCAGAAAGGCAAGACAGCCCCTGGAGAACTGGGAGCCTTGATATGCTGATGGGCGGGACGTAAATTGACAACTGCCTCTCTGGAGGAGTGCATTGTGTTCCCCAAAACAAGTAAACAACAGAGCTACAGAGCCAAGGGCACTTCCAGCCTAGGGAATATACCTTGGGAAAACTGAAAATCAATAAGACACAGCCACCCCCAAATTTAGGGCTGCACTGCTTACAAGAACCTCAACTTGTGTACATCTTAAATATCCCAGGAAAGATAAGAATGGTTCAAGAAATTGGGGTACATATGTACGATGGAATATCCCTCAGCCATGAAATCAATGTCATAAGACCAGTAGCAGCAAAATGAGTGGATTAAGGTACGATGATTCTAAGTGAAATAAGTCACAGAGAAAAAGAAACTTATCATAAGATATCACGTATGAAGGTCCTGTAAACATGGCTACACATGAACAGAGTTAGGAAAGAGAACAGAGTCTAACATTTAGAAAACACTCTTATGCCTGCTTAAGGGGGAAGGAGAGGTGGGGTGATGCATAAACCAAGAGTTTGATATTAGTACATGTACCTTTCCAAAAATCAGATATGGAATAGACAAGACCTACACCTACCTCAGTGAAAGGCACTCAAAACCCCATATTACCTGCAGAGGAATATATCTGACTAGTAAGAATCTTATAATCTATTTATTGATATGTCTCCATGAGGCAATCAAGGGTTTCTAGACTGGCATAAACATGGCAGTGTGAATCAGCTCACACCCACTATAAAAAGGAATTTCAAACACACAAAAAAAGGAGGAAATTCTTTACAATTTCTTCAGGGTCTTTGACGAAACCTGGAATGACCCTATCTACATCGACAGCTGGATGTGGCATAAGGCTGGACACTTCGGACTGAGAGGATTGGTGAGATTGGGTGAGCAAATGCAGACCCCATAAAGCAATAATGTGTGGCACCCATTCCATGGGTCCCAACTCTCCAGATTGAAGGGAATATTACTACAGATATAACATGTATGGGAAACCTAGAGAAAGTACACTCTGTGAATACGAAAGGTTTCTAAAACTCAACTAATAGTCCCTCTGCTGGTGCTCTTTTTTGACTTTCCAACTGCTTTACTATCAATCTCCCAACTTGGAGAAACAGCCCCTTTAACTTCCTAGTTTGCCCAGGTTGCCAATTTGGCAGAGGATGAAAGGGAAGAGGGAGAATCACGGAGAGATTAGCTGTTAGGCGTTTGGACGGTCACATGTCACTCTAATTTCATGTCAGGAAGGAGAATTAACCAAAGACTCAACCAAGCAGAGTAAACCAGTATAGGTCGTGAAGCAGTCTTTTGGACTTGCGTTCAGCTCACAAAAACGAGTTCAAAAAAGGAGCTCAGCGGCACAGCAATTCACAAACAGGCAGAGTAATAAAGGACAACTATCATCCAAAAATCTGTTGAGTGAAGGCAACGAGGCGGACTTGAAAGCGAGGCAGAATAGCAGGAAACAGATTTCAAGAGGTACATTGGAATTGCCTTGAAAGAAGAGGTAGAGCGCACAACTTTGTCAATGATGCACTTGGCCAAATAGGGCGTATGCATTTTCTCCTGAATATAATCAGGAGAAATCATATACGCCCTTTTTCGCCAAGCAAGCAAGCGGGCAATGCAAATCTGCACTACAAAGAAGTATCACTTCCCACCGGTCATAAGGGACATGCACAAAATGGGTAAAAACCAGAAAGGCAAGACAGGCCCTGGAGAACAGCGAGACTTGTTATGCTGATGGGCGGGATGTAAATAGCCAACTGCCTCTATGGAGGAGTGCATTGTGTTCCGTAAAAGAAGTAATCAACAGAGCTACAGAGCCAAGGGCACTTCCAGTATAGGGAATATACCTTGGGAAAACTGAAAATCAATAAGACAGAGCAACCCCAAAATTTAGGGCTGCACTGCTTACAAGAACCTCAACTTGGGTACACCTTAAGTATCCCAGGAAAGATAAAAATGGTTCAAAAAATTGTGGTACTTACATATGATGGAATATCCCTCAGCCATGAAATCAATGTCATAAGACCAGTAGCAGCAAAATGAGTGGATTCAGGTATGATGACTCTAAGTGAAATAAGTCACACAGAAAAAGAAACTTATCATAAGATATCACTTATGAAGATCCTGTAAACATGGCTACACATGAACTGAGTTAGGAAAGAGAAGAGAGTCTCACATTTAGAAAACACGCCTATGCCAGCTTAAGGGGGAAGGAGAGGTCGGGAGATGCATAAAACCAGAGTTTGATATAAGCACAGGTACCGTTCCAAAAACCAAGTATGGAATAGACAAGACCTCCACCTTCCTCAGTGAAAGGGACTCAAAATCCCATATTTCCCGTAGAAAAATATAACTGACTAGTAAGAATCTTAAAACCTATGTATTGATATGTCTCCGTAAGAGAATCAAAAATTTCTAGACTGGCATAATCAGGGCAGCGAGAATCAGCTCAAACCCAATATAAAACGGAATTTCAAAAACAAAAGAAAAAAACAGGGAATTTCTTTACAATTCCTTCAGTGTCTCTGATGAAACCTGGAATGACCCTATCTACAACGAGAGCTGGATGTGGCATAAGGCTGGACACATGGGACTGAGAGGATTGGTAAGATTGGGTGAGCAAAGGCAGACCCTTTAAAGCAATAATGCATGGCACCAATTCCATGGGTCCCAACTCTCCAGGGTGAAGGGAATATTACTACAGCTATAACATGTATGGGAAACCTAGAGAATGGACACACTGTGAATACAAACGGTCTCTAAAACTCAGTGAATAGAACCTCTCGTGGTGCTACACTTTGACTTTTCAACTGCTTTACTATCAATCTCCCAGCTTGGAGAGACTGCACTTTTAACCTCCTGGTTCTCACAGGTTGTCAATTTGGCAGAGGATGAAAGGGAAGTGGGAGAACCAATTAGAGAATAGCTGTTAGGCATTTGGACGGGCACATGTCACTCTTATTTCCCTGAGGAAGAAGAATTAACTAAAGTCTCAGCCACCCACTGGGAACCAGTGTAGGTCCTGAACCAAAATATTGGACTTGCGTTCAGCTCACAAAAAACAAGTTAAATAATTGAGCTCAGGGGCAAAGCAATTCACAAACAGGTAGAGTAATAAAGGACAACTATCGTCCAAAAATCTGTTGAGGGAAGGCAACGAGGCGGACTTGAAAGCGAGGCAGAATAGCACGAAACTGATTTCAAGAGGTACGTTGGAATCGCCTTTAAAGCACAGGAAGAGGGGCACAACTTCGATAATGATGCACTTGGCCTAAAAGGGTGTATGCGTTTTCTCCTGAATATATTCCGGAGAAAACGCATACACCCTTTTTGGCCAAGCAAGCAAGCGGGCAATTTAAATCTGCACTACACAGAAATATCACTTCCCACCGGTCAAAAGGGACATCCACAAAATGGGTTAAAACCAGAAAGGCAAGACAGGCACTGGAGAGCAGGGAGCCTTGTTATGCTGATGGGCGGGATGTAAATTGCCAACTGCCTCACTGGAGGAGTGCATTGTGTTCCCTAAACCAATTAAACAACAGAGCTACAGAGCCAAGAGCACTTCCAGTCTAGGGAATATATCTTGGGGAAACTGAAAATCAATAAGACAGAGCCATTCCAAAATTTAGGGCTGCACTGCTTACAAGAACCTGAACTTGGGCACAACTTAAATATCCCAGGAAAGATAAAAACGGTTCAAAAAATTATGGTACTTACATACAAAGGAATAACCCTCAGCCATGAAATCAATGTCATAAGACCCGTAGCAGCAAAATGAGTGGATTCAGGTACGATGATTCTAAGTGATATAAGTCACAAAGAAATAGAAACTTATCATAAGATATCACTTAGGAAGACCCTGTAAACATGGCTACACATGAACTGAGTTAGGAAAAAGAAGAGAGTCTCACATTTAGAAAACACTCTTATGCCTGCTTAACGGGGAAGGAGAGCTGGGGTGATGCATAAAACCAGAGTTTGATATAAGCACAGGTACTGTTCCAAAAACCGACTATGGAATAGAAAAGACCTACAACTTCCTCAGTGAAAGGGACTCAAAACCTCATATTTCCCACAGAGGAATATATCTGACTAGTAAGAATTTTAAAACCTATGTATTGATATGTCTCCATTAGGGAATCAAGTGTTTCTAGACTGGCATAAACATGGCAGCGAGAATCAGCTCAAACCCACTATAACAAGGAATTTGAAAAACAAATAAAAAAAAGGGATATTCTTTACAATTCCATTAGTGTCTCTGATGTAACCTGGAATGACCCTATCTACAATGAGAGCTGGATGTGGCATAAGGCTGGACATGTGGGACTGAGAGGATTGGTGAGATTGGGTGAGCAAATGCAGACCCTTTAAAGCAATAATGCATGGCACCCATTCCATGGGTCCCAACTCTCCAGGGTGAAGGGAATATTACTACAGCTATAACATGTACGGGAAACCTATAGAATGGACACACTGTGAATACGAAAGTTTTCTAAAACTCAACGAATAGTCCCTCTCCTGGTGCTCCGGTTTGACTTTCCAACTGCTTTGCTATCAATCTCCAAACTTGGAGAGACAGCCCCGTTAACCTCCTGTTTCACACAGGTTGCCAATTTGGCAGAGGATGAAAGGGAAGAGGGAGAACAAATGAGAGAGTAGCTGTTAGGCATTTGGACGGGCACATGTCACTCTTGTTTCCTGGCAGGAAGAAGAATTAACCAAAGTCGTAGCCACCCACCGGGAACCAATAAAGGTCCTGAACCAAAATTTTGGACATGCGTTCAGCTCACATAAAACAAGTTGAAAAATGGAGCTCAGGGGCAGAGCAATTGACAAACTGGCAGAGTAATAAAGGCCAACTATCGTCCAGAAATCTGTTGAGGGAAGGCAACGAAGTGGACTTGAAATTCAGGCTGAATAGCAGGAAACAGATTTCATGATGTACGTTGGAATCGTCTGTAAAGCACAGGAAGAGGAGCACAACTTCGACAATGATGCACTTGGCCAAAAAGGGCATATGCATTTTCTCCTGAATATATGCAGGAGAAAACGCATACGCCCTTTTTGGCCAAGCAAGCAAGCGGGCAATGCAAATCTGCACTAAAAAGAAGTACCACTTCCCACCATTCCAAAGGGACATCCACAAAATGGGTAAAAACCAGAAAGGCAAGACATGCCTTGGAGAACAGGGAGCCTTGTTATGCTGATGGGCGGGATGTAAGTTGTCAACTGCCTCTCTGAAGGAGTGCATTGTGTTCCCTAAAACAAGTAAACAACAGAGCTACAGAGCCAAGAGCACTTCCAGTCTAGGGAATATACCTTGGGCAAACCGAAAATCAATAAGACAGAGCCAGTCCATAATTTAGGGCAGCACTTCTTACAAAAACCTCAACTTGTCTACAACTTAAATATCCCAGGAAACATAAAAATGGTTCAAAAAATTGTGGTACTTACGTACGATGGAATATCCCCCAGCCATGAAATCAATGTCATAAGACCAGTAGCAGCAAAATGAGTGGATTCAGGTACGATGATTCTAAGTGAAATAAGTCACACAGAGAAAGAAACTTATCATAAGATATCACTTATGAAGTTCCTGTAAACATGGCTACACATGAAGTGACTTAGGAAAGAGAAAAGAGTTTGACATTTAGAAAACATTCTTATGCCTGCTTAAGGGGGAAGGAGAGGTGGGGTGATGCATTAAACCAGATTTTGATATTAGTTCAGGTACCATTCCAAAAAACAAATATGGAATAGACAAGAACTACACCTTCCTCAGTGAAAGGGACCCAACTCCCCATATTCCATGCAGAGGGATATAACTTACTAGTCAGAATCTTAAAACCTATGTATTGATATGTCCCCATAATGGAATCAAGTGTGTCTAGACTGGCATAAACATGGCAGTGAGAATCAGCTCAAACACACTATAAAATGGAATTTCAAAAAGAAAACAAAAAAACAGGGAAATTCTTTTCAAATCCTTAAGGGTCTCTGATGAAACCTGGAATGACCCTATCTACAACGAGTGCTGGATGTGGCATAGGGCTGGACACATGGGACTGAGAGGATTGGTGAGATTGGGTGAGCAAATGCAGACCCTTTAAATCAATAATGCATGGCACCCATTCCATGGGTCCCAACTCTCCAGGGTGAAGGGAATATTACTACAGCTATAACATGTACGGGGAACCTAGAGAATGGACACACTGTGAATACGAAAGGTCTCTAAAACTCAACAAATAGTCCCTCTCCTGGTGCTCCAGTTTGACTTTCCAAATGCTTTACTATCAATCCCCCAACTTGGAGACACAGCCCCTTTAACCTCCTGTTTCACACAGGTTGCCAATTTGGCAGAGGATGAAATGGAAGAGGGAGAAACAATGAGAGAGTAGCTGTTAGGCATTTGGACGGGCACATGTCACTCTTGTTTCCCGGGAGGAAGAAGAATTAACCAAAGCCTCAGCCACCCACCGGGTACCAGTATAGGTCCTGAACCAAAATATTGGACTTGCGTTCAGCTCACAAAAAACGGGTTAAATAATGGATCTCTGGAGCACAGCAATTCACAAACAGGCAGAATAATAAAGGACAACTATCATCCAAAAATCTGTTGATGGAAGGCAACGAAGTGGACTTGAAAGCGAGGCAGAATAGCAGGAAACAGATTTCAAGAGGTACGTTGGAATCGCCTTTAAAGCACAGAAAGATGGGCACAACTTCGACAATGATGCACTTGGCCAAAAAGGGTGTATGCGTTTTCTCCTGAATATATTCAGCAGAAAATGCATACACCCTTTTTGGCCAAACAAGCAAGCGGACAATGCAAATCTGCACTACAAAGAAGTATCACTTCCCACCGGTCAAAAGGGACATCCACAAAATGGGTAAAAGCCAGAAAGGCAAGACTGGTCCTGGAGAACAGGGAGCCGTGTTATGCTGATGGGCAGGATGTAAATTGCCAAATGCCTCTCTGGAGGAGTGCAGTGTGTTCCCTAAAACAAGTAAACAACAGAGCTACAGAGCCAAGGGCACTTCCAGTCCAGGGAATATACCTTGGGAAAAATGAAAATCAATAAGACAGTGCCACCCCCAAATTTAGGGCTGCACTGCTTACAAGAACCTCAACTTGGGTACACCTTAAATATCCCAGGAAACATAAAAATGGTTCAAAAAATTGTGGTACTTACTTACGGTGGAATATCCCTCAGCCATGAAATCAGTGTCATAAGACCAGTAGCAGCAAAATGAGTGGATTCAGGTACGATGATTCTAAGTGAAATAAGTCACACAGAAAAAGAAGCTTATCATAAGATATCACTTATGAAGATCCCGTAAACATGGCTACACATGCACTGAGTTAGGAAAGAGTACAGAGTCTCACATTTAGAAAACACTCTTATGCCTGCTTAAGCGGGAAGGAGAGGTGGGGTGATGCATAAAACCAGAGTTTGATATAAGCACAGGTACCGTCCCAAAACCAAGTATGGAATAGACAAGACCTACCTATACCTTCCTCAGTGAAAGGGACTCAAAATCCCATATTTCCTGCAGAGGAATATATCTGACTAGTAAGAATCTTAAAACCTATGTATTGATATGTCTCCGTAAGGGAAACAAGTGTGTCTAGACTGGCATACACATGGCAGTGAGAATCAGCACAAACCCATTATAAAAAGGAATTTCAAAAACAAAACAAAAAAACAGGGAAATTCTTTACAATTCCTTCAGGGTCTCTGATGAAACTTGGGATGACCCTGTCTACAATGACAGCTGGATATGGCATAAGGCTGGACACTTGGGACTGAGAGGATTGGTGAGATTGGGTCAGCAAATGCAGACCCTTTTAAGCAATAATGCATGGCACCCATTCCATGGGTCCCAACTCTCCAGGTTGAAGGGAATATTACTACAGCTATAACATGTACGGGAAACCTAGAGAATGGACACACTCTGAATACGAAAGGTTTCTAAAACTCAACGAATAGTCCCTCTCCTGGTGCTCCGGTTTGACTTTCCAACTGCTTTACTATCAATCTCCCAACTTGGAGAGACAGCCCCTTTAACCTCCTGGTTCTCACAGGTTGCCAATTTGGCAGAGGATGAAAAGGAAGTGGGAGAACCAATGAGAGAGTAGTTGTTAGGCATTTGGACGGGCACATGTCACTCTAATTTCCTTGCAGGAAGAAGAATTAACCAAAGTCTCAACCACCTACCGGTAACCAGTATAGGTCCAGAACCAAAATTTTGGACTTGCATTCTGCTCACAAAAAACGAGTTGAAAAATGGAGCTCAGCGACAGAGCAATTCACAAACTGGCAGAGTAATAAATGCGAACTATCGTCCAGAAATCTGTTGAGGGAATTCAACGAAGCGGACTTGAAAGTGAGGCCGAATAGCAGGAAACAGATTTCAAGAGCTACGTTGGAATCGCCTTTAAAGCACAGGAAGAGGGGCACAACTTCCACAATGATGCACTTGGCCAAAAATGCATATGCATTTTCTCCTGAATATATGCAGGAAAAAACGCATACGCCCTTTTGGGCCAAGCAAGCAAGCGGGCAATGTAAGTCTGCACTACAAAGAAGTATCACTTCCCACCGGTCAATAGGGACATCCACAAAATGTGTAAATACCAGAAAGGTAAGACAGGCCCTGGAGAACAGGGAGCCTTGTTACGCTGATGGGCGGGATGTAAATTGCCAACTGACACACTGGAGGAGTGCATTGTGTTCCCTAATACAAGTAAACAACAGAGCTACCGAGCCAAGGGCACTTCCAGTCTAGTGAATATACCTTGGGAAAACTGAAAATCAATAAGACAGATCCACCCCCCAAATTTAGGTCTGCACTGCTAACAAGAACGTCAACTTCGGTACCCCTTAAATATCACAGGAAAGATAAAAATGTTTCAAAAAATTGTGGTACTTACGTACGATGGAGTATCCCTCAGCCATGAAATCAATGTCATAAGACCAGTAGCAGCAAAATGAGTGGATTCAGGTACGATGATTCTAAGTGAAATAAGTCACACAGAAAAAGAAGCTTATCATAAGATATCAGTTATGAAGATCCTGTAAACATGGCTACACATGAACTGAGTTAGGAAAGAGAACAGAGTCTCACATTTAGAAAACACTCTTATGCCTGCTTAAGAGGGAAGGAAAGGTGGGGTGATGCATAAAACCAGAGTTTTATATAAGCACATGTACTGTTCCAAAAACCAAACATGGAATAGAGAAGACCTACACATTCTCCAGTGAAAGGGATTCAAAACCCCAAATTTGCCGCAGAGGAATATATCTGACTAGTAAGAAACTTAAAACTTATGTATTGATATGTCTCCATAAGGGAATCAAGTCTGTCTAGACTGGCATAAACATGGCAGTGAGAATCAGCTGAAACACACTATAAAAAGGAATTTCAAAAACAAAACAAAAAAACAGGGACATTCTTTACAATTCCTTCAGGGTCTCTGATGAAACCTGGAATGACCCTATCTACAACGACAGCTGGATGTGGCATAAGGCTGGACACATGGGACTGAGAGGATTGGTGAGATTGGGTGAGCAAACGCAGACCCTTTAAAGCAATAATGCATGGCACACATTCCATGGGTCCCAACTATCCAGGTTGAAAGGAATATTACTATATCTATAACATATATGGGAAACCTAGAGAATGGACACACTGAACACGATAGGTCTGTAAAACGCAACGAATGGTCCCTCTCCTGGTGCTCCAGTTTGACTTTCCAACCTCTTTACTTTCAATCTCCCAACCTGGAGAGAGAGCACCTTTAACCTCCTGTTTTGCACAGGTGGCCAATTTCGCAGAGAATGAATGGGAAGAGGGAGAACCAATGAGAGAGTACCTATTAGGCATTAGGACGGGCATATGTCACTCTTATTTCCCGGGAGGAAGAAGAATTGACCAAAGTCTCAGCCACCCACCGGGAACAAGTATAGGTCCTGAACCAAAATATAGGACTGGCGTTCAGCTCACAAAAAAACGAGTTAAAAAATGGAGTTATAGGGCAGAGCAATTCACAAACTGGCAGAGTAATAAAGGACAACTATCATCCAAAAATCTGTTAAGGGAAGATAATGAGGTGAACTTGAAAGTGAGGCAGAATAGCAGGAAACAGATTCCAAGAGGTACGTTGGAATCGCATTTAAAGCACAGGAAGAGAGGCACAATTTCGACTATGATGTACTTGGCCAAAAAGGGTGTATGCGTTTTCTCCTGAGTATATTCAGGAGAAAACGCATACGCCCTTTTTGGCCAAGCAAGCAAGCGGACAATATAAGTATGCACTACAAAGAAGTATCACTTCCCACCGGTCCAAAGGGACATCCACAAAAAGGGTAAAATCCAGAATTTTAAGACAGGCCCTTGAGAACAGGGAGCCTTTTTATGCTGTTGGGTGGGATGTAAATTGCCAACTGCCTCTCTGGAGGAGTGCATTGTGTTCCCTAAAACAAGTAAACAACAGAGCTACAGAGCCAAGGGCACTTCCACTCTAGGGAATATCCCTTGGGAAAACTGAAAATCAATAAGACAGAGCCACCCCCAAATTTAGGGCTGCACTGCTTACAAGAACCTCAACTTGGGTACAACTAAAATATCCCAGGAAATATAAAAATGGTTCAAAAAATTTTGGTACTTACATACGATGGAATATCCCTCAGCCATGAAATCAATCTCATAAGACCAGTAGCAGCAAAATGACTGGATTCAGGTATGATGATTCTAAGTGAAATTAGTCACACAGAAAAAGAAGCTTATCATAAGATATCACTTATGAAGATCCTGTAAACATGGCTACACTTGAAGTGAGTTGGGAAAGAGAACAGAGTCTCACATTTAGAAAACACTCTTATGCCTGCTTAATGGGGAAGGAGAGGTGAGGTGATGCATAAAACCAGAGTTTGATATAAGCACAGGTACTGTTCCAAAAACCAACTATGGAATAGACAAGACCTACACCTTCCTCATTGAAAGGGACTCAAAACCCCATATTCCGCAGAGGAATATATCTGACTTGTAAGAATCTTAAAACCTATGTATTGATATGTCTCCATAAGGGAATCAAGAGTGTCTAGACTGGCATAAACATGGCAGCGAGAATCAGCTCAAACCCACTATAAAAAGGAATTTGAAAAACAAAAAAAAGGGAAATTCTTTACAATTCCTTCAGGGTCTCTGATGAAACCTGGAATGACACTATCTACAATGACAGCTGGATGTGACATAAGGCTGGACACATGGGACTGAGAGGATTGGTGAGATTTGGTGAGCAAATGCAGACCCTTTAAAGCAATAGTGCATGACACCCATTCCATGGGTCCCGTGTCTCCAGGTTGAAGGGAATTTTACTACAGCTATAACATGTACGGGAAACCTAGAGAATGGGCACACTGTGAATACGAAAGGTCTCTAAAACTCAACGAATTCTCACCCTCCTGGTGCTCCGATTTGACTTTCCAATTGCTTTACTATCAATCTCCCAACTTGGAGAGACAACCGCTTTAACCTCCTGGTTCGCACAGGTTGCCAATTTGACAGTGGAAGAAAGGGAAGAGGGAGAACCAATGAAAGAGTAGCTGTTAGGCATTTGGACGGGCACATGTCACTCTTATTTCCCAGGAGGAAGAAGAATTAACCAAAGTCTCAGCCACCCACGGGAACCAGTATAGTTCCTGAACCAAAATATTGGACATGCGTTCAGCTAACAAAAAAAGAGTTAAATAATGGTGCTCAGGGGCACAGCAATACACAAACAGGCAAAGTAATAAAGGACAACTATCATGCAAAAATCTGTTGAGGGAAGGCAACGAGGCGGACTTGAATGTGAGGCAGAATAGCAGGAAACAGATTTCAATAGGTACGTTGGAATTGACTTTAAAGCACAGGAAGAGGGGCACAACTTCGACAATGATGCACTTGGCCAAAAAGGGCGTATGGGTTTTCTCCTGAATATATTCAGGAGAAAATGCATATGCCCTTTTTGGCCCAGCAAGCAAGCAGACAATGCAAATGTGCACTACTAAGAAGTATCACTTCCCACCGGTCAAAAGTGACATCCACAAAATATATAAAATTCAGAAAGGCAAGACAGGCCCTGGAAACAGGGAGCCTTGTTATGCTGTTGGGCAGGATGTAAATTGCCAACTGCCTCTCTGGAGGAGTGCATTGTGTTCCCTAAAACAAGTAAACAACAGAGCTACAGAGCCAAGGGCACTTCCAGTCTAGGGAATATACCATGGGAAAACTGAAAATCAATAAGACAGAGCCACCCCAAAATTTAGGAATGCACTGCTTACAAGAAAATCAAATTGGGTACACCTTAAGTATCCCAGGAAAGATAAAAATGGTTCAAAAAATTGTGTTATTTACGTATGATGGAATATCCCTCAGCCATGAAATCAATGTCATAAGACCAGTAGCAGCAAAATGACTGGATTCAGGTACGATGATTGTAAGTGAAATAAGTCACAGAGAAAAAGAAGCTTATCATAATATATCACTTATGAAGATCTTGTAAACATGGCAACACATGAACTGAGTTAGGAAAGAGAACACAGTCTCACATTTAGAAAACACTCTTATGCCTGCTTAATGGGGAAAGAGAGGTGGGGTGATGCATAAAACCAGAGTTTGATATAAGCACAGGTACCATTCCAAAAACCAACTATGGAATAGACAAGACCTACCTATACCTTCCTCAGTGAAAGGGACTCCAAACCCCATATTTCCCGCAGAGGAATATATCTGACTAGTAAGAATCTTAAAACCTATGTATTGATATGTCTCCGTAAGGGTATCATGTGTGTCTAGACTGGCATAAACATGGCAGCGAGAATCAGCTCAAACCCACTATAAAAAGGAATTTCAAAAACAAAACAAAAAAACAGGGACATCCTTTACAATTCCTTCAGGGACTCTGATGAAACCTGGAATGACCCTGTCTACAATGACAGCTAGATGTGGCATAAAGCTGGACACTTGGGACTGAGAGGATTGGTGAGATTGGGTGAGCAAAGGCAGAACCTTTAAAGCAATAATGCATGGCATCCATTCCATGGGTCTCAACTCTCCAGGTTGAAGGGAATATTACTACAGCTATAACATGTATGGGAAACCTAGAGAATGGACACACTGTGAATACAAAAGGTTTCTAAAACTCAACGAATAGTCCCACTCCTGGTGCTCTGGTTTGACTTTCCAACTGCTTCACTATCAATCTCCCAACATGGAGAGACAGCCCCTTTAACCCCCTGTTTCTCACAGGTTGCCAATTTGGCAGAGGATGAAAGGGAAGAGGGAGAACCAATGAGAGAGTAGCTGGTAGGCATTTGGAAGGACATATGTCACTCTAATTTCCCGGCAGGAAGAAGAATTAACAAAAGTTGCAACCACCCACCGGGAACCAGTATAGGTCCTGAACCAAAATTTTGCGCATGCGTTCAGCTCACAAAAAATCGAGTTGAAAAATGGAGTTCAAGGGCACAGCAATTCACAAACTGGCAAAGTAATAAAGGACAACTATCATCCAAAAATCTGTTGAGGGAAGGCAACGAAGCGGACTTGAATGCGAGGCAGAATAGCAGGAAACATATTGCAAGAGGTACATTGGAGTCACCTGTAAAGCACAGGAAGAGGGGCACAACTTCGACAATGATGCACTTGGCCAAAAAGGGCGTATCTGTTTTCCCCTGAATATATGCAGGAGAAAACGCATACGCACTTCTTGGCCAAGCAAGCAACCGGGCAATGCAAATCTGCACTACAAAGAAGTGTCACTTCCCACAGGTCAAAAGGGACATCCACAAAATATGTAAAAACCAGAAAGGCAAGACAGGCCCTGGAGAACAGGGAGCCTTGTTATGCTGATGGGCGGGATGTAAATTGCCAACTGCCTCACTGGAGGAGTGCATTGTGTTCCCTAAAACAAGTAAACAACAGAGCTACAGAGCCAAGGGCACTTCCACTCTAGGGAATATACCTTGGCAAAACTGAAAATCAATAAGACAGAGCCACCCCCAAATTTAGGGCTGAACTGCTTACAAGAACCTCAACTTGGGTACACCTTAAATATCCCAGGAAATATAAAAATGGTTCAAAAAATTGTGGTACTTACGTACGATGGAATATCCCTCAGCCATGAAATCAATGTCATAAGACCAGTAGCAGCAAAATGATTGTATTCAGGTACGATGATTCTAAGTGAAATATGTCACACAGAAAAAGAAAATAATCATAAGATATCACTTATGAAGGTCCTGTAAAAATGGCTACACATGAACTGAGTTAGGAAAGAGAACAGACTCTCACATTTAGAAAACACACTTATGCTTGCTTAAGGGGGAAGTAGAGGTGGGGTGATGCATAAAACCAGAGTTTGATATAAGCACAGGTACCGTTCCAAAAACCAACTATGGAATAGACAAGACCTACCTATACCTTCCTAAGTGAAAGGGACTCAAAACCCCATATTTTCCGCAGAGGAATATATCTGACTAGTAAGAATCTTAAAACCTATGTATTGATATGTCTCCGTAAGGGAATCAAGTGTGTCTAGACTGGCATAAACATGGCAGCGAGAATCAGCTCAAACCCACTATAAAAAGGAATTTCAAAAACAAAACAAAAAAACAGGGACATTCTTTACAATTCCTTCAGGGTCTCTGATGAAACGTGGAATGACCCTGTCTACAATGGCAGCTGGATGTGGCATAAGGCTGGACATTTGGGACTGAGAAGATTGGTGAGATTGGGTGAGCAAATGCAGACCCTTTAAAGCAATAATCCATGGCACCCATTCCATGGGACCCAACTCTCCAGGTTGAAGGGAATATTACTACAGCTATAACATGTACGGGAAACCTAGGGAATGGAAACACTGTGAATACAAAAGGTTTCTAAAACTCAACGAATAGTCCCTCTCCTGGTGCTCCAGTTTGTCTTTCCAACTGCTTTACTATCAATCTCCCAACTTGGGGAGACAGCCCCTTTAACCTCCTGGTACTCACAGGTTGCCGATTTGGCAGAGGATGAAAGGGAAGAGGGAGAACCAATGAGAAAGTCGCTGTTAGGCATTTGGAAGGGCATATGTCACTCTAATTTCCCGGCAGGAAGAAGTATTAACCAAAGATGCAACCACCCACCGGGAACCAGTATAGGTCATGAACCAAAATTTTGCACATGCGTTCAGCTCACAAAAAACTAGTTGAAAAATGAAGCTTAAGGGCACAGCAATTCACAAACTGGCAAAGTAATAAAGGACAACTATCATCCTGAAATCTGTTGAGGGAAGGCAACGAAGCGGAATTGAAAGCGAGGCAGAATAGCAGGAAACAGATTTCAAGAGGTACGTTGGAATCACCTGTAAACCACAGGAAGAGGGGCACAACTTCGACAATGATGCACTTGGCCAAAAAGGGCTTATGCATTTTCTCCTGAATATATGCAGGGGAAAACGCATACGACCTGTTTGGCCAAGCAAGCAAGAGGGCAATGCCAATCTGCACTACAAATAAATATCACTTCCCACCGGGCAAAAGAGACATCCACAAAATGCGTAAAAACCAGAAATGCAAGACAGGCCCTGGAGAACAAGGAGTCTTGTTATGCTGATGGGGGGGGATGTAAATTGCCAACTGCCTCTCTGGAGGAGTGCATTGTGTTCCCTAAAACAAGTAAACAACAGAGCTACAGAGCCAAGGGCACTTCCACTCTAGGGAATATCCCTTGGGAAAACTGAAAATCAATAAGACAGAGCCACCCCCAAATTTAGGGCTGCACTGCTTACAAGAACCTCAACTTGGGTACAACTAAAATATCCCAGGAAATATAAAAATGGTTCAAAAAATTTTGGTACTTACATACGATGGAATATCCCTCAGCCATGAAATCAATCTCATAAGACCAGTAGCAGCAAAATGACTGGATTCAGGTATGATGATTCTAAGTGAAATTAGTCACACAGAAAAAGAAGCTTATCATAAGATATCACTTATGAAGATCCTGTAAACATGGCTACACTTGAAGTGAGTTGGGAAAGAGAACAGAGTCTCACATTTAGAAAACACTCTTATGCCTGCTTAATGGGGAAGGAGAGGTGAGGTGATGCATAAAACCAGAGTTTGATATAAGCACAGGTACTGTTCCAAAAACCAACTATGGAATAGACAAGACCTACACCTTCCTCATTGAAAGGGACTCAAAACCCCATATTCCGCAGAGGAATATATCTGACTTGTAAGAATCTTAAAACCTATGTATTGATATGTCTCCATAAGGGAATCAAGAGTGTCTAGACTGGCATAAACATGGCAGCGAGAATCAGCTCAAACCCACTATAAAAAGGAATTTGAAAAACAAAAAAAAGGGAAATTCTTTACAATTCCTTCAGGGTCTCTGATGAAACCTGGAATGACACTATCTACAATGACAGCTGGATGTGACATAAGGCTGGACACATGGGACTGAGAGGATTGGTGAGATTTGGTGAGCAAATGCAGACCCTTTAAAGCAATAGTGCATGACACCCATTCCATGGGTCCCGTGTCTCCAGGTTGAAGGGAATTTTACTACAGCTATAACATGTACGGGAAACCTAGAGAATGGGCACACTGTGAATACGAAAGGTCTCTAAAACTCAACGAATTCTCACCCTCCTGGTGCTCCGATTTGACTTTCCAATTGCTTTACTATCAATCTCCCAACTTGGAGAGACAACCGCTTTAACCTCCTGGTTCGCACAGGTTGCCAATTTGACAGTGGAAGAAAGGGAAGAGGGAGAACCAATGAAAGAGTAGCTGTTAGGCATTTGGACGGGCACATGTCACTCTTATTTCCCAGGAGGAAGAAGAATTAACCAAAGTCTCAGCCACCCACGGGAACCAGTATAGTTCCTGAACCAAAATATTGGACATGCGTTCAGCTAACAAAAAAAGAGTTAAATAATGGTGCTCAGGGGCACAGCAATACACAAACAGGCAAAGTAATAAAGGACAACTATCATGCAAAAATCTGTTGAGGGAAGGCAACGAGGCGGACTTGAATGTGAGGCAGAATAGCAGGAAACAGATTTCAATAGGTACGTTGGAATTGACTTTAAAGCACAGGAAGAGGGGCACAACTTCGACAATGATGCACTTGGCCAAAAAGGGCGTATGGGTTTTCTCCTGAATATATTCAGGAGAAAATGCATATGCCCTTTTTGGCCCAGCAAGCAAGCAGACAATGCAAATGTGCACTACTAAGAAGTATCACTTCCCACCGGTCAAAAGTGACATCCACAAAATATATAAAATTCAGAAAGGCAAGACAGGCCCTGGAAACAGGGAGCCTTGTTATGCTGTTGGGCAGGATGTAAATTGCCAACTGCCTCTCTGGAGGAGTGCATTGTGTTCCCTAAAACAAGTAAACAACAGAGCTACAGAGCCAAGGGCACTTCCAGTCTAGGGAATATACCATGGGAAAACTGAAAATCAATAAGACAGAGCCACCCCAAAATTTAGGAATGCACTGCTTACAAGAAAATCAAATTGGGTACACCTTAAGTATCCCAGGAAAGATAAAAATGGTTCAAAAAATTGTGTTATTTACGTATGATGGAATATCCCTCAGCCATGAAATCAATGTCATAAGACCAGTAGCAGCAAAATGACTGGATTCAGGTACGATGATTGTAAGTGAAATAAGTCACAGAGAAAAAGAAGCTTATCATAATATATCACTTATGAAGATCTTGTAAACATGGCAACACATGAACTGAGTTAGGAAAGAGAACACAGTCTCACATTTAGAAAACACTCTTATGCCTGCTTAATGGGGAAAGAGAGGTGGGGTGATGCATAAAACCAGAGTTTGATATAAGCACAGGTACCATTCCAAAAACCAACTATGGAATAGACAAGACCTACCTATACCTTCCTCAGTGAAAGGGACTCCAAACCCCATATTTCCCGCAGAGGAATATATCTGACTAGTAAGAATCTTAAAACCTATGTATTGATATGTCTCCGTAAGGGTATCATGTGTGTCTAGACTGGCATAAACATGGCAGCGAGAATCAGCTCAAACCCACTATAAAAAGGAATTTCAAAAACAAAACAAAAAAACAGGGACATCCTTTACAATTCCTTCAGGGACTCTGATGAAACCTGGAATGACCCTGTCTACAATGACAGCTAGATGTGGCATAAAGCTGGACACTTGGGACTGAGAGGATTGGTGAGATTGGGTGAGCAAAGGCAGAACCTTTAAAGCAATAATGCATGGCATCCATTCCATGGGTCTCAACTCTCCAGGTTGAAGGGAATATTACTACAGCTATAACATGTATGGGAAACCTAGAGAATGGACACACTGTGAATACAAAAGGTTTCTAAAACTCAACGAATAGTCCCACTCCTGGTGCTCTGGTTTGACTTTCCAACTGCTTCACTATCAATCTCCCAACATGGAGAGACAGCCCCTTTAACCCCCTGTTTCTCACAGGTTGCCAATTTGGCAGAGGATGAAAGGGAAGAGGGAGAACCAATGAGAGAGTAGCTGGTAGGCATTTGGAAGGACATATGTCACTCTAATTTCCCGGCAGGAAGAAGAATTAACAAAAGTTGCAACCACCCACCGGGAACCAGTATAGGTCCTGAACCAAAATTTTGCGCATGCGTTCAGCTCACAAAAAATCGAGTTGAAAAATGGAGTTCAAGGGCACAGCAATTCACAAACTGGCAAAGTAATAAAGGACAACTATCATCCAAAAATCTGTTGAGGGAAGGCAACGAAGCGGACTTGAATGCGAGGCAGAATAGCAGGAAACATATTGCAAGAGGTACATTGGAGTCACCTGTAAAGCACAGGAAGAGGGGCACAACTTCGACAATGATGCACTTGGCCAAAAAGGGCGTATCTGTTTTCCCCTGAATATATGCAGGAGAAAACGCATACGCACTTCTTGGCCAAGCAAGCAACCGGGCAATGCAAATCTGCACTACAAAGAAGTGTCACTTCCCACAGGTCAAAAGGGACATCCACAAAATATGTAAAAACCAGAAAGGCAAGACAGGCCCTGGAGAACAGGGAGCCTTGTTATGCTGATGGGCGGGATGTAAATTGCCAACTGCCTCACTGGAGGAGTGCATTGTGTTCCCTAAAACAAGTAAACAACAGAGCTACAGAGCCAAGGGCACTTCCACTCTAGGGAATATACCTTGGCAAAACTGAAAATCAATAAGACAGAGCCACCCCCAAATTTAGGGCTGAACTGCTTACAAGAACCTCAACTTGGGTACACCTTAAATATCCCAGGAAATATAAAAATGGTTCAAAAAATTGTGGTACTTACGTACGATGGAATATCCCTCAGCCATGAAATCAATGTCATAAGACCAGTAGCAGCAAAATGATTGTATTCAGGTACGATGATTCTAAGTGAAATATGTCACACAGAAAAAGAAAATAATCATAAGATATCACTTATGAAGGTCCTGTAAAAATGGCTACACATGAACTGAGTTAGGAAAGAGAACAGACTCTCACATTTAGAAAACACACTTATGCTTGCTTAAGGGGGAAGTAGAGGTGGGGTGATGCATAAAACCAGAGTTTGATATAAGCACAGGTACCGTTCCAAAAACCAACTATGGAATAGACAAGACCTACCTATACCTTCCTAAGTGAAAGGGACTCAAAACCCCATATTTTCCGCAGAGGAATATATCTGACTAGTAAGAATCTTAAAACCTATGTATTGATATGTCTCCGTAAGGGAATCAAGTGTGTCTAGACTGGCATAAACATGGCAGCGAGAATCAGCTCAAACCCACTATAAAAAGGAATTTCAAAAACAAAACAAAAAAACAGGGACATTCTTTACAATTCCTTCAGGGTCTCTGATGAAACGTGGAATGACCCTGTCTACAATGGCAGCTGGATGTGGCATAAGGCTGGACATTTGGGACTGAGAAGATTGGTGAGATTGGGTGAGCAAATGCAGACCCTTTAAAGCAATAATCCATGGCACCCATTCCATGGGACCCAACTCTCCAGGTTGAAGGGAATATTACTACAGCTATAACATGTACGGGAAACCTAGGGAATGGAAACACTGTGAATACAAAAGGTTTCTAAAACTCAACGAATAGTCCCTCTCCTGGTGCTCCAGTTTGTCTTTCCAACTGCTTTACTATCAATCTCCCAACTTGGGGAGACAGCCCCTTTAACCTCCTGGTACTCACAGGTTGCCGATTTGGCAGAGGATGAAAGGGAAGAGGGAGAACCAATGAGAAAGTCGCTGTTAGGCATTTGGAAGGGCATATGTCACTCTAATTTCCCGGCAGGAAGAAGTATTAACCAAAGATGCAACCACCCACCGGGAACCAGTATAGGTCATGAACCAAAATTTTGCACATGCGTTCAGCTCACAAAAAACTAGTTGAAAAATGAAGCTTAAGGGCACAGCAATTCACAAACTGGCAAAGTAATAAAGGACAACTATCATCCTGAAATCTGTTGAGGGAAGGCAACGAAGCGGAATTGAAAGCGAGGCAGAATAGCAGGAAACAGATTTCAAGAGGTACGTTGGAATCACCTGTAAACCACAGGAAGAGGGGCACAACTTCGACAATGATGCACTTGGCCAAAAAGGGCTTATGCATTTTCTCCTGAATATATGCAGGGGAAAACGCATACGACCTGTTTGGCCAAGCAAGCAAGAGGGCAATGCCAATCTGCACTACAAATAAATATCACTTCCCACCGGGCAAAAGAGACATCCACAAAATGCGTAAAAACCAGAAATGCAAGACAGGCCCTGGAGAACAAGGAGTCTTGTTATGCTGATGGGGGGGGATGTAAATTGCCAACTGCCTCTCTGGAGGAGTGCATTGTGTTCCCTAAAACAAGTAAACAACAGAGCTACAGAGCCAAGGGCACTTCCACTCTAGGGAATATCCCTTGGGAAAACTGAAAATCAATAAGACAGAGCCACCCCCAAATTTAGGGCTGCACTGCTTACAAGAACCTCAACTTGGGTACAACTAAAATATCCCAGGAAATATAAAAATGGTTCAAAAAATTTTGGTACTTACATACGATGGAATATCCCTCAGCCATGAAATCAATCTCATAAGACCAGTAGCAGCAAAATGACTGGATTCAGGTATGATGATTCTAAGTGAAATTAGTCACACAGAAAAAGAAGCTTATCATAAGATATCACTTATGAAGATCCTGTAAACATGGCTACACTTGAAGTGAGTTGGGAAAGAGAACAGAGTCTCACATTTAGAAAACACTCTTATGCCTGCTTAATGGGGAAGGAGAGGTGAGGTGATGCATAAAACCAGAGTTTGATATAAGCACAGGTACTGTTCCAAAAACCAACTATGGAATAGACAAGACCTACACCTTCCTCATTGAAAGGGACTCAAAACCCCATATTCCGCAGAGGAATATATCTGACTTGTAAGAATCTTAAAACCTATGTATTGATATGTCTCCATAAGGGAATCAAGAGTGTCTAGACTGGCATAAACATGGCAGCGAGAATCAGCTCAAACCCACTATAAAAAGGAATTTGAAAAACAAAAAAAAGGGAAATTCTTTACAATTCCTTCAGGGTCTCTGATGAAACCTGGAATGACACTATCTACAATGACAGCTGGATGTGACATAAGGCTGGACACATGGGACTGAGAGGATTGGTGAGATTTGGTGAGCAAATGCAGACCCTTTAAAGCAATAGTGCATGACACCCATTCCATGGGTCCCGTGTCTCCAGGTTGAAGGGAATTTTACTACAGCTATAACATGTACGGGAAACCTAGAGAATGGGCACACTGTGAATACGAAAGGTCTCTAAAACTCAACGAATTCTCACCCTCCTGGTGCTCCGATTTGACTTTCCAATTGCTTTACTATCAATCTCCCAACTTGGAGAGACAACCGCTTTAACCTCCTGGTTCGCACAGGTTGCCAATTTGACAGTGGAAGAAAGGGAAGAGGGAGAACCAATGAAAGAGTAGCTGTTAGGCATTTGGACGGGCACATGTCACTCTTATTTCCCAGGAGGAAGAAGAATTAACCAAAGTCTCAGCCACCCACGGGAACCAGTATAGTTCCTGAACCAAAATATTGGACATGCGTTCAGCTAACAAAAAAAGAGTTAAATAATGGTGCTCAGGGGCACAGCAATACACAAACAGGCAAAGTAATAAAGGACAACTATCATGCAAAAATCTGTTGAGGGAAGGCAACGAGGCGGACTTGAATGTGAGGCAGAATAGCAGGAAACAGATTTCAATAGGTACGTTGGAATTGACTTTAAAGCACAGGAAGAGGGGCACAACTTCGACAATGATGCACTTGGCCAAAAAGGGCGTATGGGTTTTCTCCTGAATATATTCAGGAGAAAATGCATATGCCCTTTTTGGCCCAGCAAGCAAGCAGACAATGCAAATGTGCACTACTAAGAAGTATCACTTCCCACCGGTCAAAAGTGACATCCACAAAATATATAAAATTCAGAAAGGCAAGACAGGCCCTGGAAACAGGGAGCCTTGTTATGCTGTTGGGCAGGATGTAAATTGCCAACTGCCTCTCTGGAGGAGTGCATTGTGTTCCCTAAAACAAGTAAACAACAGAGCTACAGAGCCAAGGGCACTTCCAGTCTAGGGAATATACCATGGGAAAACTGAAAATCAATAAGACAGAGCCACCCCAAAATTTAGGAATGCACTGCTTACAAGAAAATCAAATTGGGTACACCTTAAGTATCCCAGGAAAGATAAAAATGGTTCAAAAAATTGTGTTATTTACGTATGATGGAATATCCCTCAGCCATGAAATCAATGTCATAAGACCAGTAGCAGCAAAATGACTGGATTCAGGTACGATGATTGTAAGTGAAATAAGTCACAGAGAAAAAGAAGCTTATCATAATATATCACTTATGAAGATCTTGTAAACATGGCAACACATGAACTGAGTTAGGAAAGAGAACACAGTCTCACATTTAGAAAACACTCTTATGCCTGCTTAATGGGGAAAGAGAGGTGGGGTGATGCATAAAACCAGAGTTTGATATAAGCACAGGTACCATTCCAAAAACCAACTATGGAATAGACAAGACCTACCTATACCTTCCTCAGTGAAAGGGACTCCAAACCCCATATTTCCCGCAGAGGAATATATCTGACTAGTAAGAATCTTAAAACCTATGTATTGATATGTCTCCGTAAGGGTATCATGTGTGTCTAGACTGGCATAAACATGGCAGCGAGAATCAGCTCAAACCCACTATAAAAAGGAATTTCAAAAACAAAACAAAAAAACAGGGACATCCTTTACAATTCCTTCAGGGACTCTGATGAAACCTGGAATGACCCTGTCTACAATGACAGCTAGATGTGGCATAAAGCTGGACACTTGGGACTGAGAGGATTGGTGAGATTGGGTGAGCAAAGGCAGAACCTTTAAAGCAATAATGCATGGCATCCATTCCATGGGTCTCAACTCTCCAGGTTGAAGGGAATATTACTACAGCTATAACATGTATGGGAAACCTAGAGAATGGACACACTGTGAATACAAAAGGTTTCTAAAACTCAACGAATAGTCCCACTCCTGGTGCTCTGGTTTGACTTTCCAACTGCTTCACTATCAATCTCCCAACATGGAGAGACAGCCCCTTTAACCCCCTGTTTCTCACAGGTTGCCAATTTGGCAGAGGATGAAAGGGAAGAGGGAGAACCAATGAGAGAGTAGCTGGTAGGCATTTGGAAGGACATATGTCACTCTAATTTCCCGGCAGGAAGAAGAATTAACAAAAGTTGCAACCACCCACCGGGAACCAGTATAGGTCCTGAACCAAAATTTTGCGCATGCGTTCAGCTCACAAAAAATCGAGTTGAAAAATGGAGTTCAAGGGCACAGCAATTCACAAACTGGCAAAGTAATAAAGGACAACTATCATCCAAAAATCTGTTGAGGGAAGGCAACGAAGCGGACTTGAATGCGAGGCAGAATAGCAGGAAACATATTGCAAGAGGTACATTGGAGTCACCTGTAAAGCACAGGAAGAGGGGCACAACTTCGACAATGATGCACTTGGCCAAAAAGGGCGTATCTGTTTTCCCCTGAATATATGCAGGAGAAAACGCATACGCACTTCTTGGCCAAGCAAGCAACCGGGCAATGCAAATCTGCACTACAAAGAAGTGTCACTTCCCACAGGTCAAAAGGGACATCCACAAAATATGTAAAAACCAGAAAGGCAAGACAGGCCCTGGAGAACAGGGAGCCTTGTTATGCTGATGGGCGGGATGTAAATTGCCAACTGCCTCACTGGAGGAGTGCATTGTGTTCCCTAAAACAAGTAAACAACAGAGCTACAGAGCCAAGGGCACTTCCACTCTAGGGAATATACCTTGGCAAAACTGAAAATCAATAAGACAGAGCCACCCCCAAATTTAGGGCTGAACTGCTTACAAGAACCTCAACTTGGGTACACCTTAAATATCCCAGGAAATATAAAAATGGTTCAAAAAATTGTGGTACTTACGTACGATGGAATATCCCTCAGCCATGAAATCAATGTCATAAGACCAGTAGCAGCAAAATGATTGTATTCAGGTACGATGATTCTAAGTGAAATATGTCACACAGAAAAAGAAAATAATCATAAGATATCACTTATGAAGGTCCTGTAAAAATGGCTACACATGAACTGAGTTAGGAAAGAGAACAGACTCTCACATTTAGAAAACACACTTATGCTTGCTTAAGGGGGAAGTAGAGGTGGGGTGATGCATAAAACCAGAGTTTGATATAAGCACAGGTACCGTTCCAAAAACCAACTATGGAATAGACAAGACCTACCTATACCTTCCTAAGTGAAAGGGACTCAAAACCCCATATTTTCCGCAGAGGAATATATCTGACTAGTAAGAATCTTAAAACCTATGTATTGATATGTCTCCGTAAGGGAATCAAGTGTGTCTAGACTGGCATAAACATGGCAGCGAGAATCAGCTCAAACCCACTATAAAAAGGAATTTCAAAAACAAAACAAAAAAACAGGGACATTCTTTACAATTCCTTCAGGGTCTCTGATGAAACGTGGAATGACCCTGTCTACAATGGCAGCTGGATGTGGCATAAGGCTGGACATTTGGGACTGAGAAGATTGGTGAGATTGGGTGAGCAAATGCAGACCCTTTAAAGCAATAATCCATGGCACCCATTCCATGGGACCCAACTCTCCAGGTTGAAGGGAATATTACTACAGCTATAACATGTACGGGAAACCTAGGGAATGGAAACACTGTGAATACAAAAGGTTTCTAAAACTCAACGAATAGTCCCTCTCCTGGTGCTCCAGTTTGTCTTTCCAACTGCTTTACTATCAATCTCCCAACTTGGGGAGACAGCCCCTTTAACCTCCTGGTACTCACAGGTTGCCGATTTGGCAGAGGATGAAAGGGAAGAGGGAGAACCAATGAGAAAGTCGCTGTTAGGCATTTGGAAGGGCATATGTCACTCTAATTTCCCGGCAGGAAGAAGTATTAACCAAAGATGCAACCACCCACCGGGAACCAGTATAGGTCATGAACCAAAATTTTGCACATGCGTTCAGCTCACAAAAAACTAGTTGAAAAATGAAGCTTAAGGGCACAGCAATTCACAAACTGGCAAAGTAATAAAGGACAACTATCATCCTGAAATCTGTTGAGGGAAGGCAACGAAGCGGAATTGAAAGCGAGGCAGAATAGCAGGAAACAGATTTCAAGAGGTACGTTGGAATCACCTGTAAACCACAGGAAGAGGGGCACAACTTCGACAATGATGCACTTGGCCAAAAAGGGCTTATGCATTTTCTCCTGAATATATGCAGGGGAAAACGCATACGACCTGTTTGGCCAAGCAAGCAAGAGGGCAATGCCAATCTGCACTACAAATAAATATCACTTCCCACCGGGCAAAAGAGACATCCACAAAATGCGTAAAAACCAGAAATGCAAGACAGGCCCTGGAGAACAAGGAGTCTTGTTATGCTGATGGGGGGGGATGTAAATTGCCAACTGCCTCTCTGGAGGAGTGCATTGTGTTCCCTAAAACAAGTAAACAACAGAGCTACAGAGCCAAGGGCACTTCCACTCTAGGGAATATCCCTTGGGAAAACTGAAAATCAATAAGACAGAGCCACCCCCAAATTTAGGGCTGCACTGCTTACAAGAACCTCAACTTGGGTACAACTAAAATATCCCAGGAAATATAAAAATGGTTCAAAAAATTTTGGTACTTACATACGATGGAATATCCCTCAGCCATGAAATCAATCTCATAAGACCAGTAGCAGCAAAATGACTGGATTCAGGTATGATGATTCTAAGTGAAATTAGTCACACAGAAAAAGAAGCTTATCATAAGATATCACTTATGAAGATCCTGTAAACATGGCTACACTTGAAGTGAGTTGGGAAAGAGAACAGAGTCTCACATTTAGAAAACACTCTTATGCCTGCTTAATGGGGAAGGAGAGGTGAGGTGATGCATAAAACCAGAGTTTGATATAAGCACAGGTACTGTTCCAAAAACCAACTATGGAATAGACAAGACCTACACCTTCCTCATTGAAAGGGACTCAAAACCCCATATTCCGCAGAGGAATATATCTGACTTGTAAGAATCTTAAAACCTATGTATTGATATGTCTCCATAAGGGAATCAAGAGTGTCTAGACTGGCATAAACATGGCAGCGAGAATCAGCTCAAACCCACTATAAAAAGGAATTTGAAAAACAAAAAAAAGGGAAATTCTTTACAATTCCTTCAGGGTCTCTGATGAAACCTGGAATGACACTATCTACAATGACAGCTGGATGTGACATAAGGCTGGACACATGGGACTGAGAGGATTGGTGAGATTTGGTGAGCAAATGCAGACCCTTTAAAGCAATAGTGCATGACACCCATTCCATGGGTCCCGTGTCTCCAGGTTGAAGGGAATTTTACTACAGCTATAACATGTACGGGAAACCTAGAGAATGGGCACACTGTGAATACGAAAGGTCTCTAAAACTCAACGAATTCTCACCCTCCTGGTGCTCCGATTTGACTTTCCAATTGCTTTACTATCAATCTCCCAACTTGGAGAGACAACCGCTTTAACCTCCTGGTTCGCACAGGTTGCCAATTTGACAGTGGAAGAAAGGGAAGAGGGAGAACCAATGAAAGAGTAGCTGTTAGGCATTTGGACGGGCACATGTCACTCTTATTTCCCAGGAGGAAGAAGAATTAACCAAAGTCTCAGCCACCCACGGGAACCAGTATAGTTCCTGAACCAAAATATTGGACATGCGTTCAGCTAACAAAAAAAGAGTTAAATAATGGTGCTCAGGGGCACAGCAATACACAAACAGGCAAAGTAATAAAGGACAACTATCATGCAAAAATCTGTTGAGGGAAGGCAACGAGGCGGACTTGAATGTGAGGCAGAATAGCAGGAAACAGATTTCAATAGGTACGTTGGAATTGACTTTAAAGCACAGGAAGAGGGGCACAACTTCGACAATGATGCACTTGGCCAAAAAGGGCGTATGGGTTTTCTCCTGAATATATTCAGGAGAAAATGCATATGCCCTTTTTGGCCCAGCAAGCAAGCAGACAATGCAAATGTGCACTACTAAGAAGTATCACTTCCCACCGGTCAAAAGTGACATCCACAAAATATATAAAATTCAGAAAGGCAAGACAGGCCCTGGAAACAGGGAGCCTTGTTATGCTGTTGGGCAGGATGTAAATTGCCAACTGCCTCTCTGGAGGAGTGCATTGTGTTCCCTAAAACAAGTAAACAACAGAGCTACAGAGCCAAGGGCACTTCCAGTCTAGGGAATATACCATGGGAAAACTGAAAATCAATAAGACAGAGCCACCCCAAAATTTAGGAATGCACTGCTTACAAGAAAATCAAATTGGGTACACCTTAAGTATCCCAGGAAAGATAAAAATGGTTCAAAAAATTGTGTTATTTACGTATGATGGAATATCCCTCAGCCATGAAATCAATGTCATAAGACCAGTAGCAGCAAAATGACTGGATTCAGGTACGATGATTGTAAGTGAAATAAGTCACAGAGAAAAAGAAGCTTATCATAATATATCACTTATGAAGATCTTGTAAACATGGCAACACATGAACTGAGTTAGGAAAGAGAACACAGTCTCACATTTAGAAAACACTCTTATGCCTGCTTAATGGGGAAAGAGAGGTGGGGTGATGCATAAAACCAGAGTTTGATATAAGCACAGGTACCATTCCAAAAACCAACTATGGAATAGACAAGACCTACCTATACCTTCCTCAGTGAAAGGGACTCCAAACCCCATATTTCCCGCAGAGGAATATATCTGACTAGTAAGAATCTTAAAACCTATGTATTGATATGTCTCCGTAAGGGTATCATGTGTGTCTAGACTGGCATAAACATGGCAGCGAGAATCAGCTCAAACCCACTATAAAAAGGAATTTCAAAAACAAAACAAAAAAACAGGGACATCCTTTACAATTCCTTCAGGGACTCTGATGAAACCTGGAATGACCCTGTCTACAATGACAGCTAGATGTGGCATAAAGCTGGACACTTGGGACTGAGAGGATTGGTGAGATTGGGTGAGCAAAGGCAGAACCTTTAAAGCAATAATGCATGGCATCCATTCCATGGGTCTCAACTCTCCAGGTTGAAGGGAATATTACTACAGCTATAACATGTATGGGAAACCTAGAGAATGGACACACTGTGAATACAAAAGGTTTCTAAAACTCAACGAATAGTCCCACTCCTGGTGCTCTGGTTTGACTTTCCAACTGCTTCACTATCAATCTCCCAACATGGAGAGACAGCCCCTTTAACCCCCTGTTTCTCACAGGTTGCCAATTTGGCAGAGGATGAAAGGGAAGAGGGAGAACCAATGAGAGAGTAGCTGGTAGGCATTTGGAAGGACATATGTCACTCTAATTTCCCGGCAGGAAGAAGAATTAACAAAAGTTGCAACCACCCACCGGGAACCAGTATAGGTCCTGAACCAAAATTTTGCGCATGCGTTCAGCTCACAAAAAATCGAGTTGAAAAATGGAGTTCAAGGGCACAGCAATTCACAAACTGGCAAAGTAATAAAGGACAACTATCATCCAAAAATCTGTTGAGGGAAGGCAACGAAGCGGACTTGAATGCGAGGCAGAATAGCAGGAAACATATTGCAAGAGGTACATTGGAGTCACCTGTAAAGCACAGGAAGAGGGGCACAA
>NW_028294603.1:0-76000 GCF_964341445.2 Mesoplodon mirus
CGGAGCATTGTGAATACAGGGGTCATGGAGCATTGGCAAGACAAGGGCATGGATCATTGTGATGACAAGGGTCATGGAGCACTGGGCTGAAAATGTTCATGGAGTGTTGTGATGACAGTGGTCAAGGAGCATTTTGATGACTAGGGAATGGAACATTGTGATGACAAGAGTCCCGGATCATTGTGTTGTCAGGTGTCATGGAGTGTTGTGATGACATTGGTCATGGAGAATTGTGATGATATTGGCCATGGAGCATTGTGATGAGTAGGTCGTGGAGCATTGGGCTGAAAATGTTCATGGATTATTGTGAAGACAGGGGTCATGGAGCATTGTGATGACAAGGGAATGGAGCATGGTGATGACAAGGTCCTAGAGCATTGTGATGAGAAGACCATGGAGACTTGTGATGATAAGTCTCATGGAGCATTCTGATGAAAAGGGGCATGGAACATTGTGATTACAGGGGTCTTGGAGCATTTTGAATACAAGAGCATGGAGCATTGTGATGAGAAGGCCATGAAGCATTCTGATGACATGTGTCATGGAGCTTTTTGATGACAAGGGCATGGAGCATTGTGATGACATGTGTCATGGAGCATTGTGATGACAGCGGAATGGAGCATGGTGATGACAAGGCCCTAGGGCATTGTGATGAGAAGACCATGGAGACTTCTGATGAGAAGTCTCATGGAGCATTCTGATGAAAAGGAGCATGGAGCATTGTGATTACAGGTGTCTTGGAGCATTGTGATGACTAGGGCATGGAGCATTGTGATGAGAAGGCCATGGAGCATTCTGATGACATGTGTCATGGAGTTTTGTGATGACAAGGGCATGGAGCTTTTGTGATAACAGGGATCTTGGAGCATTGTGATTAAAAGGGCATGGATCATTGTGATGAAAAAGGCATGGAGACGTGTCATGACAGGGTTAATGGAGCATACTGATGACAATGTCAGGGAGCATTGTGATGACAAGTGTATTGAGCATTGTGATAACAATGGTCATGGAGCACTGTGATGAGGAGACCATGGATAATTGTGATGATGAGCGTCATGGGGTGTTGTGATGATAAGTGTTATGGAACCTTGTGATCACAAGGGTTTGGAACGTTTTCATGACAGAGGTCATGGAGAATATTGATTTCATTGTGATGACAATAGCCTGTAGCATTATGATGATGGGAATGGTGCATTGAGATGACAGGGTTCATGGGGCATTGAGATGAAAAGGGGCATGGAGCATTGTGATTACAAGGGTCTTGGAGCGTTGTGATGACAAGGGCATGGAGCACTGTGATGAGAAGGCCATGGAACTTTCTGATGACATGCGTCATGGAGCTTTGTGATGACAAGGGCATGGAGCATTGTTCTTTCAGGGGTCTGGAGCATTGTGATGACAAGTGTCATGGAACCTTGTGATGACTAGGCCGTGGAACATTTTGATGCCAAGGGTCATGGTGCATTTTTATGACAGGTGTAATGGAGCATTTTGATGAGAAGGGCATGGAACATTGGTATGAAATGTTTCATGGATTATTGTGATGAGAGTGGGCATGGAGCATTGTGATGACAAGGGCACGGAACACTGTGATACATGGGTCATGCAGGATTGTATTGACAAGGGCATGGAGCATTGTGATGAGAAGGGCATCGAGCATTGTGATGACAAGTGTCATGGAGCTTTGTGATGACAAGGGCATGGAGCAATGTGATGAGAGGGTTCATGGAGCATTGTGATGACAATGACATGGAGCATTGTGATGCCAAGGGTCATGGAGCTTTGTGATGACAAGTCATGGAGCATTTTGATGACAATGACATAGTGCATTGTGCTGAGAAATGCAGGGAGCATTTTGATGACCAGTTCATGCAGCAATTTGATAAAAAGTGTAAAGGAACATTTTGATGGCAGGGGTTATAGAACATTGTGTTGTCAGGGGTCTTGGAGCTTTGGGATGAAAATGGTCATGGGGCATTTTGATGACAGGGGTTATGGAACATTGTGATGTCAGGGGTCATGGAACATTGTGATGATAAGGGGATGTAGCATTGTGATCACAGTGTCCTGGAACATTGTGATTACAGGGATGAGGGAGTATTGTGATGACTAGAGATGGAACATTGTGATATCTCTGGTGAGAGAGCATTTTGATGAGAAGTGCATGGACCATTGTGATTACAAGGTTTATGAAGCATAGCAATGACAAGGTTGTGGACCGTTGTGATGAAATGCGCGTGGCACATTTTGAAGACTATGTTTATTGAGCATTGTTCTGACAAAGAAATGGAGCTTTGTGATGACAAGGGCATGGAGCATTGTGATTACATGGGTCATGGAGCATTTTGATGACAATGGCGTCGAGCATTGTGATGAGAAGGCCATGGATAATTGTGATGATGAGCGTCATGGAGCACAGTAATGACAAGGGGTATGGAGCATTGTGATGACAGTGGCCATGGAGAAATGTGATGACAAGTGTCATGGAGCATTCTGATGACAAGTTTGTGGAGTATTGTGACGACAACGGCTTGGAGCATTGTGATGAAAAGGGCATGGAGCATTGTGATGAAAAAGGCATGAAGCCATTTCATGACAGGTTTCAAGGAGCATTCTGATGACAAGTGTCAGGGAACATTGTGATGACATGTGTATTGAAAATGTGATGAAAAAGATCATGGAGCATTTTGACGAAAAGGGCATAGAGTATTGTGATGACAGGCATCATGGAGCGTTGTGATGACAAGTGTTATGGAACATTGTGATCACAAGGGTTTGGAGCATTGTGATGATAGAAGTCATGGCTCATTTTGTTTTCAAGGAGCATGCAGCATTGTGATGACAAGGGCATGAAGCATTGTGATCCCAAGGTTCATGGATAATTGTGATGACAATGCTAAGGGAGTATTGTGATGACAAGCAAATGGAGCATTTTGATGGCAAGGTCATGTAGCATTTTGCTGACACAGGCATGGAGCATTGTGATGATAAGGGTCATAGAGCACTTTGATGAGAAGCATCACGGATCATTGTGATTACAGGGGTCATGGAGCCCTGGGATGGCAAGGTCATGGATCATTGTGATGACAAGTGTCATGGAGAATTGGGCTGAAAATATTAATGGAGCATTGTGATGACTAGGGAATGGAGCATTGTGATGACTAGAGTCCCGGATCACTGTGTTGTCAGGGGTCATGGAGCGTTGTGATGACAGTGGTCATGGAGCATTGTGATGATAGGGATCATGAAGCATTGTGATGAGAAGTTCCTGGAGAATTGGCGTGAAAATGTTCAGGAAGTATTGTGAGGACAGGGGTCATGGAGCATTGTGATGACAAGGGAATGGAACACTGTGATGAAAGGTTCCTGGAGCACTGTGATGAGGAGACCATGGAGCCTCGTAATAAGAAGTCTCATGGAGCATTCTGATGAAAAGGGGCATGGAGTATTGCGATTACAGGGGTCTTGGAGCATTGTGAGGAAAAGGGCATGGAGCATTGTGATTACTGGTGTCTTGGAGCATTGTGATGAAATTGGCATGGATCATTGTTATGAAAATGGTATGGAGCCTTGTCATGACAGGGTTCCAGGAGCATACTGATGAGAAGTGTCAGGGAGCATTGTGATGACATGTGTATAGAGCATTGTGATGACAAAGGTCATGGAGCACTGTGATGAGAAGACCATGGTTAACTGTGATGATGAGCTTCATGGGGCGTTGTGATGATAAGTGTTATGGAACATTGTGATCACAAGGATTTGGAGCATTGTGATGAGATAGATCATCGAATATTTTGATTTCATTGTGATGACAGTAGCCTGAAGCATTATGATGATGGTCATGGTGCATTTTGATGACAGGGTTCATGGAGCATTGAGATGCAAAGGGGCATGGAGCATTGTGATTAGAGGGTTCATGGAGCATTGTGATGACAATGGCATGGAGCATTGAGATGCCAATTGTCATGGAGCTTTGTGATGACAAAGGTGATGGAGCATTTTGATGACAAGGGCGTGGTACATTGTGTTGAGAAGGGCAGGGAGCATTGTGATGACAGGGTCATAGAGCAATTTGATGAAAAGTGTCATGGAATATTTTAATGACAGGGGTTATGGAACATTGTGATGTCAGGGTTCATGGAGCATTTTGATGAAAAGGATCATGGAGAATTATGATGACAGGGGTTATGGAACATTGTGATGTCAGGGGTCATTGAGCATTTTGAGGAAAAGTGTTATGGAGCATTATAATGACACGGGTTATGGAATATTGTGATATCAGGGGTAACCGAACTTTGCGATGATATGTGCATGTAGCATTGCAAAGACAATAGTCATGGAATATTTTGATGACAGGGGTGAGGGAGTATTGTGATGAATAGTGCTGTAACATTATGATATCATTGGTGAGAAAGCATTTTGATGAGAAGTGCATGGAGAATTGTGATGACAAGTTTTATGGAGCATCGTGGTGACAAGATTGTGGAGCACTGTGATGAGAAGCGCAGGGTGCATTGTGATGACATGGGTCATGGAGCATTGATCTGACAAGCGCATGGAGCATTGTGATGACAAGGATCATGGAGCATTGTGCTGAGAAAGGCATAGAACATTGTGATGACAACGGTCAAAGAGCATTGTGATGAAAAGTTATTGGAGCATTGTGGTTAAATATGTCACAGAGACTGTTGATGACGAGGGCATGGACCACTGTGATGAAAAAGGTCATGAATCATTGTGATGAATGGAGGCATGGAGCATTGTGATGACAGGCGTCATGGAGCATTGTGATAACAAGGACATGGAGCATTGTGATGACAAGGGAATGGAGCATTGGTCTAATAAGTTTCATGGATTATTGTGATGACTGTTGTAATGACGCATTGTGATGACCAGGTCATGCAGTATTTTGAAGACAGGTGTCAAGGAGCACTGTAATGACATATGTAATGGCCCATAGTGATGACAATGGCATGGAGCATTGTGATGCCAAGTGTCATGGAGGATTCTGATGACAAATGTAATGGAGCATTGTGATGACAATGGCTTGGAGCACTGTGATGACAAGGGTCAGGGAGAATTTTGCTGACAGGTGCAGGGAGAATTGTGATGAAAACGGTCATGAAGTATTCTGATGACAAGCTTGTGGAGTATTTTGATGACAATGGCATGGAACATTGTGATGAAAAAGGCATGTGGCATTGTGATGACAAGTGTATTGAGAATTGTGATGACAAATGTCATGGAGCATTGTGCTGAGTAGGGCATGGAGTATTGTGATGACAGGCATCATGGAGCGTTGTGATGACAAGTGTTATGAAACATTGTGATCACAAGGGTTTGGAGCACTGTGATGACAGAGGTCATGGATCATTTTGATTTCAAGGAGCATGGAGCATTGTGATGACAAGGGCATGAAGCAATGTGATCCCAAGGTTCATGGAGGACTGTGATGACAAGGGTAAAGGAGTATTGTGATGAAAAGCGAATAGAGCATTGCAATGACAAGGTCAGGTAGCATTTTGCCGACAAAGGCATGGAGCATTTTGATGACAGGTGTCATGGAGCAATGTGATGACAAGCGTCACGGAGCATTGTGAATACAGGGGTCATGGAGCATTGGGATGACAAGGGCATGGATCTTTGTGATGACAAGTGTCATGGAGCATTGGGCTGAAAATGTTCATGTAGTATTGTGATGACAGGGATCATGGAGCATTTTGATGACAAGATCCTGGAGCACTTTGATGAGAGGACAATGGAGACTCGTGATGACAAGTCTCATGGAGCATTCTGATGAAAAGGGACATGTAGCATTGTGATTACAGGGGTCTTGGAGCATTGTGATGACAAGGCCATGGAGCATTGTGATGAGAAGGCCATGGAGCATTCTGATTACATGCGTCATTGAGCTTTGTGATGACAAGGGCATGGAGCATTGTGATTACAGGGGTCTTGGAGCATTGTGATTAAAAGGGCATGGATCATTGTGATGAAAAAGGCATGGAGACGTGTCATGACAGGGTTAATGGAGCATACTGATGACAAGTGTCAGGGAACATTGTGATGACAAGTGTATTGAGCATTGTGATAACAATGGTCATGGAGCATTGTGATGAGAAGACCATGGATAACTGTGATTATGAGCATCATGGGGTGTTGTGATGATAAGTGTTATGGAATATTGTGATCACAACGGTTTGGAGCATTGTGATGACAGAGGTCATGGAGCATATAGATTTCATTGTGATGACAGTAGCCTGAAGCATTATCATGATGGTCCTGATGCTTTGTGATGACAGTGTTCATGGAGCATTGAGATGAAAAGGGGCATGGAGCATTGTGATTACAGGTTTCTTGGAGCATTGTGATGTCAAGGGCATGGAGCATTTTGATGAGAAGGACATAGAACATTCTGATGGCATTTGTCATGGAGCTTTGTGATGACAAGGGCATGGAGCATTGTGATTACAGGGGTCTTGGAGCATTGTGATGACAAGTGTCATGGAGCCTTGTGATGACAAGGCCGTGGAATATTGTGATGGCAGGGGTCATGGAACATTGTTATGATAGGGAAAATGGAGCATTGTGATGAGAAGGGCATGGAGCATTGTGAATACAAGGTTTATGGAGCATTACCATGAAAAATTTGTGGACCGTTGTGATGAAAAGCGCGTAGCATATTGTGATGACAAGGGTCATGGAGCATATTTCTGACAAAGGCATGAAGCATTTTGATGACAATGGTCACGAAGCATTGTGATGAAAATTTCATGGAGCATTGTGGTTATAAATGTCACAGAGCCTTGTGATAACGCGGTCATGGACCATTGTGATGACAAATGTTATGAAGCATTGTGATGACTGGAGTCATGGAGCATTGTGATGACAGTGGACATGGAGCATTGTGATGACAAGGGCATAGAGCATTTTGGTGACAGGGGCATGGAGCATTGGTCTGACAAGTTTCATAGATTATTGTGATGACAGTGTACATGGTGCATTGTGATGACAAGGGCATGGATCATTGTGATGAGAAGGTCATGCAGTATTGTGAAGACAGCTGTCAGGGAGCATTGTGATGACATATGTAATGGCCCATTGTGGAGACAATGGCATGGAGCATTGTGATGCCAAGTGTCATGGATGATTCTGATGACAAATGTAATGGAGCATTGTGATGACAATGGCTTGGAGCATTGTGATGACAAGGGTTAAGGAGCATTGTGCTGACCAGTGCATGGAGAATTGTGATGACAAGGGTCATGGAGCAATCTGATGACAAACTTGTGGAGTATTATGATGACAATGGCATGGAGCAGTGTGATGAAAACGGCATGGGGCATTGTGATGAAAAATGCATGGAGCCTTTTCATGAGAGAGTTCAAGGAGCATTCTGACGACATGTGTCAGGGAGCATTGTGATGACAAGTGTATTGAGAATTGTGATGACCAAGGTCATGGAGCATTGTGATGAAAAGGGCATGGAGTATTGTGATGAAAGGCATCATGGAGCGTTGTGATGACAAGTGATATGGAGCGTTGTGATGACAAGTGATATGGAGCATTGTGATCACAAGGCTTTGGAGCATTTTGATGACAGATTTCATGGATCATTTTGATATCAAGGAGCACGGACCATTGTGATGACAAGGGCATAAAGCAATGTGATCCCAAGGTTCATGGAGGATTGTGATGACAATGGTAATGGAGTATTGTGATGACAAGCGCATAGAGCATTGTAATTAAAATGTCATTTAGCCTTTTGCTGACAAAGTCATCTAGCATTGTGATGACAGGTGTCATGGAGCACTGTGATGACAAGCATCACGGAGGATTGTGAACACAGGGGTCATGGAGCATTGGGCTGAAAAGGGCATGCATCATTGTGATGACAAGTATCATGGAGTATTGGGCTGAAAATATTCATGAAGTATTGTGATGACAGGGGACATGGAGAATTGTGATGACTTAGGTCATGGAGAATTTTGATTTCATTGTGCTGACAATAGCCGGAAGCATTATAATGATGGGCATGATGCATTGTGATGACAGGGTTCATGGAGCATTGAGATGAAAAGGGAAATGGAGCATTGTGATTACAGGGGTCTTGAGCATTGTGATGACAAGGGCATGGAGCATTGTGATGAGAAATCCATGGAACATTCTGATGACATGTGTCATGGAGCTTTGTGATGACAAGGGCATGGAGCATTGTGATTACAGGGGTCTTGGATCATTGTGATGACATGTGTCATGGAGCCTTGTGATTACAAGTCCGTGGAACATTGTGATGGCAGGGGTCATGGAGCATTTTGATGAGAAGGGCATGGAGCATTGTGATTACATGGGCACGGAACACTGTGATACATGGGTCATGCAGGATTTTAATGACTAGGGCGTGGAGCATCGTGATGAGAAATGCATCGAGCATTGTTATGACAAGTGTCATGGAGCTTTCTGATGACAAGGGCATGGAGCAATGTGATGAGAGGTTTCATGGAGCATTGTGATGACAATGACATGGAGCATTGTGATGCCATGTGTCATGGAGCTTTGTGATGACAAGTCATGGAGCATTTTGATGACAAGGGAAAGGTGCATTGTGATGAGAAGTGCAGGGAGCATTTTGATGACCGGGTCATGCAGCAATTTGATAAAAATTGTAATGGAATATTTTGATGGCATGGGTTATAGAACATTGTGATGTCAGGGTTCTTGGAGCTTTGGGATGAAAAGGGTCATGGAGCATTTTGATGACAGGGGTTATGGAACATTGTTATGTCAGGGGTCATGCAATATTGTGATGATAAAGGGATGTAGCATTGTGATGACAGGGTCATGGAACATTGTGATTCCATGGGTGAGGGTGTATTGTGATGACTAGTGATGGAACATTGTGATATCTATGGTGAGAGAGCATTTTGATGAGAAGTTCACGGACCATTGTGATAACACATTTTATGGAGCATTGCAATTATAATGTTGTGGACAGTTGTGATGAAATGTGCGTGGCACATTGTGATGACAATGGTCATGGAGCATTGTTCTGACAAAGAAATGGAGCATTGTGATGACAAGGGTCCCAGAGAATGGTGAGGAAATGTTCACGGAGCATTGTGGTTACAAATGTCACAGAGCCTTGTGATGACGCGGACATGGACCATTGTGATGACAAACGTTATGAAGCATTGTGATGACTGGAGTCACGGAGCATTGGGATGACAGGGGTCATGGAGCATTGTGATGACAAGTGCATGGAGCATTGTGATGACAGGGGAATGGAGCATTGGTCTGAAAAATTTCATAGATTATTGTGATGACCATGGGCATGGTGCATTGTGATGACAAGGGCATGGAGCATTGTGATGAGAAGGTCATGGAATATTGTGAAGAGAGATGTCAGGGAGCATTGTGATGACATATGTGATGGTCCATTGCGATGACAATGGCATGGAGCATTGTGATGCCAATTGTAATGGAGGATTGTGATGACAAATATAATGGAGCATTGTGATGATTAGGGCTTGCAGCATTATGATGACAAGGGCCATTGAGAATTTTCATTACAAGGTCGTAAAGCATTGTGATGACAAGATCCTGGAGCATTGTGATGACAAAGCTATGGAGCCTTGTGATGACAAGTCTCATGGAGCATACTGATGAAAAGGGGCATGGAGCATTGTGATTACAGGGGTCATGGAACATTGCGATGACAAGGGCATGGAACATTGTGAGGAGTAGACCAAGGAGCATTCTGATGGCATGTGTCATTGAGATTTGTGATGACAAGGGCATGGAGCAATTTGATTACATGTGTCTTGGAGCATTGTGATGAAAATGGCATGGATCATTGTGATGAAAATGGCATGGAGCCTTGTCATGACAGAGTTCAAGGAGCATACAGACAACAAGTGTCAGGGAGCATTTTGATGACAAGTGTATTGAGCATTGTGATGACAAAGGTCATGGAGCATTGTGATTAGAAGACCAAGGATAATTGTGATGATGAGCGTCAAGGGGCTTTGTGATGACAAGTGTTATGGAATATTGTGATCACATGGGATTGGAGCATTGTTATGACAGAGGTCATGGTGCATTTTGATTTCATTGTGATGACAATAGCATGAAGCATTATGATTATAGGCATGGTGCATTGTGATGACAGGTTTAATGGATCATTGAGATGAAAAATGGCATGGAGCATTGTGATTACAGGGTTCTTGGAGTGTTGTGATGAGAAGGGTCATGGAGCCTTGTGATGACAAGGCCAGGGAATATCGTGATGGCAGGGGCATGGAGCATTGTTATGAGAGGGGTAATGGAGCATTGTGATGGCAAGGGCATGGATCATTGTGATGAGAAGGCCATGTAGCATTCTGATGACATGTGTCATGGAGCATAGTGATGACAATGACATGGAGCATTGTGATGCCATGGGTCAGGGCTCTTTGAGATGACAAAGGTCATGGAGCATTTTGATGGCAAGGTCGTTGTGCATTGTGATGAGAAGGGCAGGGAGAATTGTGATGACAGGTTCATGGAGCAATTTGTTGAAAATTTTCGTGGAACATTTTGATGACAGGTGTTATGGAACATTGTGATTTCAGGGGTCATCGAACATTTTGATGATAAGTGCATGTAGCATTGTGATGACAGGAGTCATGAAACATTGTGATGACAGGTGGGAGGGAGTATTGTGACAAATAGTGATGTAGCATTGTGATATCAGTGGTGAGAGAGCATTTTGATGAGAAGTGCATGGAGGATTATGATGACAATGTTTATGGAGCATTGTGATGACAAGATTGTAGAGCACAGTGATGACAAGCGCATGGTGCATTGTGATGACATGTGTCATGGAGCATTGTGCTGACAAGCGCAAGGAGCATTGTGATGACAAGGGTCATGGAGCATTGTGCTGAGAAAGGCATAGAGCATTGTGATGACAAGGGTCAAAGAGCATTGTATGAAAAGTTCAATGGGCATTGTTGTTAAAATGGTCACAGAGACTGTTGATGATGAGGAAATGGACCATTGTGATGACAAAGGTCATGAAGCATTGTGATGACTGGAGTCACGGAGGATTGTGATGACAGGGGTCAGGGAGCATTGTGATAACAAGGGCATGGAGCACTGTGATGACAAGGGCATGGAACATTAGTCCAATAAGTTCCATGGATTGTTGCAATGACAGTTCAAATTGCACATTGTGATGACAAGGGCATGGAGCATTGTGATGACCAAGTCATGCAGTATTGTGAAGAGAGGTGTCAGGGAGCATTGTGATGACATATGTAATGGCCCATTGTGATGACAATGGCATGGAGAATTGTGATGACCAGGTCATGCAGTATTGTGAAGAGAGGTGTCAGGGAGCATTGTGATGACATATGTAATGGCCCATTGTGATGACAATGGCATGGAGCATTGTGATGCCAAGTGTCATGGATTATTCTGACGTCAAAGGTTATGGAACATTGTGATGACAATGGCTTGGAGCATTGTGATGACATGGGACAGGGAGCATTGTGCTGACAATTGCATGGAGAATTGTGATGACAAGGGTCATGGAGCATTCTGATGACAAGCTTGTGGAGTATTTTGATGACAATGGCAAGAAGCATTGTGATGAAAATGGCATGGGACATTGTGAAGGAAAAGGCATGGAGCCTTTTCGTGGCAGGTTTCAAGGAGCATTCTGATGACAATGTCAGGGAGCATTGTGATGACATGTATATTGAGAATTGTGATGACAAAGGTTATGGAGCATTGTGATGAAAAGGGAATGGAGTATTGTGATGACAGTCATCATGGAGCGTTGTGATGACAAGTGATATGGAGCGTTGTAATCACAAGGCTTTGGAGCATTGTGATGACAGAGGTCTTGGATCATATTGATTTAAAGGATCATGGAGCATTGTGATGACAAGGGCATGAAGCAATGTGATCCCAAGGTTCATGGAGGATTGTGATGTCAATGGAAATGGAGTATTGTGATGACAAGCGCATAGAGCATTGTAATGACAAGGTCATGTAGCATTTTGCTGACAAAGGCAAGGAGCATTGTGATGACATGTGTCATGGAGCACTGTGATGACAAGCGTCAGGGAGCATTGTGAATACAGGGGTCATGAAGCATTGGGATGACAAGGGCATGGATCATTGTGATGACAAGTGTCATGGAGCACTGGGCTGAAAATATTCATGGAGTGTTGTGATGACATGGGTCATGGAGCATAGTGATGAGTAGGGAATGGAGCATTGCGATGACAAGAGTCCCGGATCATTGTGTTGTCAGGAGTCATGGAGTGTTGTGATGACAGTGGTCATGGACCATTGTGATGATATTGGCCATGGAGCATTGTGATGTGTAGGTCGTGGAGCATTGGGCTGAATATGTTAATGGATTATTGTGATGACAGGGGTCATGGAGCATTGTGATGACAAGGGAATGGAGAATGGTGATGACAATATCCTGGATCTTTGTGATGAGATGACCATGGAGACTTGTGATGAGAAGTCTCACGGAGCATTCTGATGAAAAGGGGCATGGAGCATTGTGATTACAGGGGTCTTGGAGCATTGTGATGAGAAGGCCATGGGGCATTCTGATGACATGCTTCATGGAGTTTTGTGATGACAAGCACATGGAGCATTGTGATGACAGTGATCTTGGAGCATTGTGATGAAAAGGGCACGGATCACTGTGATGAAAAAGTCATGGAGCCTTGTCATGACAGGGTTCAAGGAGCATACTGACGACAAGTGTCAGGGAGCATTGTGATGACAAGTGTATTGAGCATTGTGATGACAAAGGTCATGGAGCATTGTGGTGAGAATACCATGGATAATTGTGATGATGAGCGTCATGGGGATTTGTGATGATAAGTGTTATGGAACATTGTGATCACAAGGGTTTGGAGCATTATGATGACAAAGGTCATGGAGAATTTTGATTTAATTGTGATGACAATAGCCTGAAGCATTATGATGATAGGCATGGTGCATTGTGATGACAGGGTTCATGGAGCATTGAGATGCAAAGTGGCATGGAGCATTGTGATTAAAGGGGTCTTGGAGCATTGTGATGTCAAGGGTCAGGGAGCCTTGTGATGACAAGGCCGTGGAACATTGTGATGGCAGGGGTCATGGAGCATTTTTATGACAGAGGTAATGGAGCATTGTGATGAGAAGTGCATTGAGCATTTGCCCGAAAGTTTTCATGGATTATTGTGATGAGAGTGGGCATGGAGCACTGTGATGACAAGGGCGCGGAACACTGTGATACATGGGTCATGGAGGATTGTGATGAAAAGGGCATGGAGCATTTTGATGAGAAGGGCATCGAGCATTGTGATGACAAGTGTCATGGAGCATTGTGATGACAAGGGCATGTAGCAATGGGATGAGAGCGTTCAGGGAGCATTTTGATGACAATGACATGGAGCATTGTGATGCCAAGTGTCATGGAGCTTTGCGATGACAACGGTCATGGAGCATTTTGATGACAAGCGTGTGGTGCATTGTGATGAGAAGGAAAGGGAGCATTTTGATGGCAGGTTCATGCTGCAATTTGATGAAAAGTGTCATGTAACATTTTGACGACAGGGGTTACAGAACATTGTGATGCCATGGGTCATGGAGCTTTGGGATGAAATGTGTCATGGAGCATTGTGATGACAGTGGTTATGGAATATTGTGATGTCACGGGTCATGGAACATTGTGATTACAGGGTTGAGGGAGGATTGTGATGACTAGTGATGGAACATTGTGATATCTCAGGTGAGAGAGCATTTGGATGAGAAGTGCATGGACCATTGTGATTACAAGGTTTATGGAGCATATCGATGACAAGGTTGTGGATCATTGTGATGAAAAGCGCATGGCACATTGTGATGACAAGGGTCATGGAACATTGTTCTGACAAAGGCATGGAGCATTGTGATGACAAGTGTCACGGAGCATTGTGATGAAAAGTTCATGGAGCATTGTGGTTACAAAAGTCACAGAGCCTTGTGATGACGCAGGCATGGACCATTGTGATGAAAAATGTTATGAAGCATTGTGATGATTGGAGTCACGGAGCATTGTGATGTCAAAAGTAATTTAGCATTGTGATGACAATGGCTTGGAGCATTGTGATGACAAGGTTCAGGGCGCATTGTGCTGACAAGTGCATGGATAATTGTGATGAAAAAGGTCATGGAACATTCTGATGACAATCTTGTGGAGTATTTTGATGACAATGGCATGGAGCATTGTGATGAAAACGGCATGGGACATTGTGATGAGAAAAGTATGGAGCCTTTTCGTGACAGGTTTCAAGGAGCATTCTGACGGCAAGTTTCAGGAAGCATTGTAATGACAAGTGTATTAGAATTGTGATGACAAAGGTTATGGAGGATTGTGATGAAAAGGCCGTGGAGTATTGTGATGACAGACATCATGGAGCGTTGTGATGACAAGTGTTATGGAACATTGTGATGACAAGGGTTTGGAGCATTGTGATAACAGAGGTCATGGATCATTTTGATTTCAAGGAGCATGGAGCATTGTGATGACAAGGGTATGAAGCAATGTGATCCCAAGGTTCATGGAGGATTGTGATGACAATGGTAAAGGAGTATTGTGATGACAAGCGCATAGAGCATTGTAATGACAAGGTTATGTAGCATTTGCTGACAAAGACATGGAGCATTTTGATGACAGGTGTCATGGAGCACTGTGATGACAAGCGTCAAGGAGCATTGTGAATACAGTGGTCATGGAGCATTGGGATGACAAGCACATGGTTCAATGTGATGGCAAGGGTCATGGAGCATTGGGCTGAAAATGTTCATGGAGTATTGTGATGACAGGGGTCATGGAGCATTGTGATGACTTGAGAATGGAGCATTTTGATGACAGGAATTCCGGATCATTGTGTTGTCAGGTGTCATGGAGTGTTGAGATGACAGTGGTCATGGTGCATTGTGATGATGTTGGCCATGGAGAATTGTGATGAGTAGGTCGTGGAGCATTGTGATTACAGGTGTCTTGATGCACTGTGATGAAAAGGGCATGTATCATTGTGAAGAAAAAGGCATTGAGCCTTGTCATGACAGTGTTCAAGAAGCATACTTACGACAAGTGTCAGATAGCATTCTGATGACAAGTGTATTGAGCATTTGATGACAAAGGTCATAGAGCATTGTGATGAGAAGACCATGGATAATTGTGATGATGAGTGTCATGGGGTGTTGTGATGATAAGTCTTATTGAACATTGTGATCACAAGGGTTTGGAGCATTATGATGACAGATGTCATGGAGAATTTAGATTTCATTGTGATGACAATAGCATGAAACATTATGATGATGGGCATGGTTCACTGTGATGACTGGGTTCATGGAGCATTAAGATGAAAAGGGGAATGGAGCATTGTGATTTCCGGGGTCTTGGAGCATTGTGATGACTAGGGCATGGAGCATGGTGATGAGAAGGCCATGGAAAATTCTGATGATATGCATCATGGAGCACTGTGATGACAAGGGCATGGAGCATTGTGATTACAGGGGTCTTGGGGAATTGTGATGACAATTATCATGGAGCCTTGTGATGATATGCCGTTGAACAATGTGATGGCAGGTGTCATGGAGCATTGTTATGACAGAGGTAATGGAGCATTGTGATGAGAAGGGCATTGAGCTTTGGTCTAAAATATTTCATGGATTATTGTAATGAGAGTGGGCATGGAGCATTGGGATGACAAGGGCACGGAACACTGTGATACATGGTTCATGGAGGATTGTAATAACCAGGACATGGAGCATTGCGATGAGAAGGGCATCGAGCATTGTGATGACAAGTGTCATGGAGCTTTTTGATGACAAGGGCATGGAGCAATGTGATGAGAGTGTTCATGGAGCATTGTGATGACAATGACATGGAGCATTGTGATGCCAAGTGTCATGGAGATTTGTGATGACAAATAACAGGGAGCATTTCGATGACTATGGTGTGGTGCATTGTGATGAGAAGTGCAGGGAGCATTTTGATTACAGGTTCATGCAGCAATTTGATTATAATATAATGGAATATTTTGAGGGCAGGTGTTATAGAACATTGTGATGTCAGGGGTCATGGAGCCTTGGGAGAAAATGGTCATGGAGCATTTTGATTACAGGGGTTATGGAACATTGTGATGTCAGGGATCATGGAACATTGTGATGATAAGGGTATGTAGCACTGTGATGACAGGGGTCATGGAATATTATGATTACAGGGGTGAGGGAGTATTGTGATGACTAGTGATGGAATATTGTGATATCTCTGGTGAGAGAGCATTTGGATGAGAAGTGCATGGAGCATTGGGATTACAAGGTTTATGAAGCATAGCGATGACAAGGTTGTGGACTGATGTGATGAAAAGTACGTGGCACATTGTGATGACAAGGGTCATGGAGCATTGTTCTGACAAAGGCATGGAGCATTTTGATGACAAGGGTCCCGGAGCATTGTGATGAAAAGTTCATGGAGCATTTTGGTTACAAAGGTCACAGAGCCTTGTGATGACACGGGCAAGGACCGTTTTGATGACAAACATTATTAAGCATTGTGATGACTGGAGTCATGGAGCACTGTGATGATAGGGATCATGGAGCATTGTGATGACATGGGCATGGAGCATTGTGATGACAAGGGTCATGGAGCATTCTGGTGACAAGCTTGTGGAATATTTTGATGACAATGGCATGGAGCATTGTGATGAAAACGGCATGGGGCATTGTGATGAAAAAGGCAGGGAACCTTGTGATGACAGGTCTCATGGAGCATACTGATGAAAAGGGGCATGGAGCATTCTGATTACAGGGGTCTTGGAACATTGTGATAGCAAGGGCATGGAGCACTGTGATGACAAGGGCATGGAGCATTGGTCTAAAAAGTTTCATGGATTATTGTTATGACAGTTGGAATGGCGCGTTGTGATGACAGTGGTCATGGAGCATTGTGATGATACTGCTCATGGAGCATTGTGATAAGAACGTCATGGAGCATTGGGTTGAAAATGTTCATAGAGTATTGTGATGACAGCTGTCAAGGAGCATTGTGATGACAAGGGAAAGGAGCATGGTGATGACAAGGTCCTGGAGCATTGTGATGAGATGACGATGGAGACTTGTGATGACAAGTCTCATGGAGCATTCTGACGAAAAGGGGCAAGGAGCTTTGTGATTACAGGGGTCTTGGAGCACTGTTATGACAAGGGCATGGAGCATTTTGATTACAGGTGTCTTGGAGCATTGTGATGACAAGGGTCATGTAGCCTTTTGATGACAAGGCCGTGGAACATTGTGATGGCAGCGCTCATGGAGCATAGTTATGACAGAAGTAATGGAGCATTGCAATCCGAATGGCATTGAGCATTTGTCTGAAATGTTTCATGGATTATTGTGATGAGAGTGGGCATGGAGCATTGTGATGACAAGGGCACGGTACACTGTGATACATGGGTCATGGTGGATTATAATGACCAGGGCGTGGAGCATTGTGATGAGAAGGGCATCGAGCATTGTGATGACAAGTGTCATGGAGCTTTGTTATGACAAGGGCATGGAGCTATGTGATGAGAGGGTTCATGGAGCATTGTGATGACAATGACATGGAGCATTGTGATGCCAAGGGTCATGGAGCTTTGTGATGTCAAATGTCATGGAGCATTTTGATGACAAGTGTGTGGTGCATTGTGTTGAGAAGGGCAGGGAGCATATTGATGACAGGGTCATGCAGCAATTTGATGAAAAATGTAATGGAACATTTTGATGACAGGGGTTATAGAACATTGTGATGCCAGGGATCATTGAGCTTTGGGATGAAAAGGGTCATGGAGCATTTTGATGACAGGGGTTATGGAACATTGTGATGACTGGAGTCACGGAGCATTGTGATGACAGGGGTCATGGAGCATTGTGATAACAAGAGCATTGAGCATTGTGATGACAGGGGAATGGAGCATTGGTCTGACAAGTTTCATAGATTATTGTGATGACAGTGGACATGGTGCATTGTGATGACAAGGGCATGGAGCATTTTGATGACAAGAGTCCCGGATCATTGTGTTGTCAGGTGTTATGGGTGGTTGTGATTACAGTGATCATGGAGCATTGTGATGATATTGGTCATGGAGCATTGTGATGAGAAGGTCATGGTGCATTGGGCTGAAAATATTAATGGATTATTGTAATGACAGGGGTCATGGAGCATTGTGATGACAAGGGAATAGAGCATGGTGATGACAATTTCCTGGAGCATTGTTATGAGATGACCATGGAGATTTGTGATGACAAGTCTCATGGAGCATTCTAATGAAAAGGGGCATGGAGCATTGTGATTACAGTGGACTTGGAGCATTGTGATGACAAGGGCATGGAGCATTTTGAGGAGAAGGCCATGGAGAATTCTGATGACATGCGTCATGGAGCTTTGTGCTGACAAGGCCATGGAGCATTGTGATTATAGGGGTCTTAGAGCATTGTGATGAAAAGGCATGGATCATTGTGATGTAAAAGGCATGGAGCCTTGTCATCACAGGGTTCAAGGAGTATACTGACGACAGGTGTCAGGGAGTATTGTGATGACATGTGTATTGAGCATTGTGATGACAATGATCATGGAGCATTGTGATGAGAAGACCATGGATAACTATGATAATGATCGTCATGGGGTGTTGTGATGATAAGTGTTATGGAACATTGTGATCACAAGGTTTTGGAGCATTATGATGACAGAGGTCATGGAGAATTTTGATTTCTTTGCAGTGAAAATAGCCTGAAGCATTATGATGATGGTCATGGTGCTTTGTGATGACAGGGTTCATGGAGCATTGAGATGAAAAGGGGCATGGATCATAGTGATTACAGGAGTCTTGGAGCATTGTGATGACAAGGGCATGGAGCATTGTGATGAGAAGGCCATGGAACCTTCTGATACATGCGTCATGGAGCTTTGTTATTACAAGGGCATGGAGAATTTTGATTACAAGTTTCTTGGAGCATTGTGATGACAAGGGTCATGGAGCCTTGTGATGAAAAGGCCGTGGAACATTGTGATGGCAGTGGTCATGGTGCATTGTTATGACAGAGGTAATGGAGCATAGTGATGAGAAGGGCATTGAGCATTGGTTTGAAATATTTCATAGATTATTGTGATGAGAGTGGGCTGGAGCATTGTGATGACAAGGGCACGGAACAATGTGATACATGGGTCATGGAGGATTGTAATGTCAAGGGCATGGAGCAATGTGATGAGAGGGTACATGGAGCATTGTGATGACAATGCCATGGAGCATTGTGAGGAAAAGGCCATGGAGCATTCTGATGACATGCCTCATGGAGCTTTTTGATGACAAGGGCATGGAGCATTGTGATTACAGGGGTCTTGGAGCATTTTGATGAATAGTTCATGGATCATTGTGATGAAAAAGGCATGGAGCCTTGTCATGACAGGTTTCAAGTAGCATACTGACGACATGTGTCAGGGAGCATTGTGAAGCCAAGTTTATTGAGCATTGTGATGACAAAGATCAGGGAGCATTGTGATCAGAAGACCAAGGATAATTGTGATGATGAGCGTCATGGTGTTTTGTGATGATAAGTGTTATGGAACATTGTGATCACAAGGGTTTGGAGCATTATGATGACAGAGGTCATGGAGAATATTGATTTCATTGTGATGACAATAGCCTGAAGCATTATGATGATGGGCATGGTGCATTGTGATGACAGGGTTCATGGAGCATTGAGATGAAAAGGGGCATGGAGCATTGTGATTACAGAGGTCTTGTAGCATTGTGATGACAAGCGCATAGAGCATTGTATTGACAAGATCATGGAGAATTCTGCAGACAAAGGCATGGAGCACTGTGATGACAGGTGTCATGGAGCACTGTGATGACATGTGTCACGGAGGCTTCTGAATACATGGGTCATGGATCGTTGTGATGACAAGGGTCATGGAGCATTGAGCTGAAAATGTTCATGGAGTATTGTGATGACAGGGGTCATGGAGCATTGTGATGACAGAGGTCATGGAGAATTTTGATTTCATTGTGCTGACAATAGCCGGAAGCATTATGATGATGGGCATGATGCATTGTGATGACAGGGTTCATGGGGCATTGAGATGAAAAGGGGCATGGAGCATTTTGATACAGGGGTCTTGGAGCATTGTGATGACAAGGGCATGGAGCATTTGGATGAGAAGGACATGGAACATTCTGATGACATGTGTCATTGTGCTTTGTGATGACAAGGGCATGGAGCATTTTGATTACAGGGGTCTTGGAGCATTGTGATGACAAGGGTCATGGAGCTTTGTGATGACAAGGCCGTGGAACATTGTGATGGCAGGGGTCAAGGAGCATTGTTATGACAGGGGTAATGGAGCATTGTGATTTGAAGGGCATGGAGCATTGTGATTACAAATTTTATGGAGCCTTGTGATGACAAATCTGTGGACCATTGGGATAAAAAGCGCGTGGCACATTGTGATGACAATGGTCATGGAGCATTTTTCTGACAAAGGCATGGAGCACTGTGATGACAAGGGTCACGGAGCATTGTGATGAAAAGTTCATGAAGCATTGACGTTAAAAATGTCACAAAGCCTTGTGATGACACGGACATGGACCATTGTGATGACAAATGTTATGAAGCATTGTGATGACTGGAGTCACGGAGCATTGTGATGACAGGGTCATGGAGCATTGTGATGACAAGGGCATGGAGCATTGTGCTGAGAAAGGCGTAGATCATTGTGATGACAAAGGTCAAAGAGCATTGTGATGCAAAGTTCATGGAGCACTGTGGTTAAAAAGGTCACAGAGACTGTTGATGATGAGTTAATGGACCATTGTGATGACAAAGGTCATGAAGCATTGTGATGACTGGAGTCACGGAGCATGGTGATGACAGGGGTCATGGAGCATTGTGATAACAAGGGCATGGAGCATTGTGATGACAAGGGCATGGAGCATTGGTCTAATATGTTTCATGGATTATTGTGATGACATTTGGAATGGCACATTGTGATGGCAAGGGCATGGAGCATTGTGATGACCAGTTCATGCAGTATTGTGAAGAGAAGTGTCAGGGAGCATTGTGATGACATATGTAATGGTCCATTGTGATGAAAATGGCATGGAGCATTGTGATGCCAAGTTTCATGAAAGATTCTGATGACCAAGGTAATGGAGCATTGTTATGACAATGGCTTGGAGCATTGTGATGACAAGTGTCAGGGAGCATTGTGCTGACAAGTGCATGGAGAATTGTGATGACAAGGGTCATGGAGCATTCTGATGACAAGCTTGTGGAGTATTTTGATGACAATGGCATGGAGCATTGTGATGAAAACGGCATGGGGCAATGTGATGAAAAAGGCATGCAGCCTTTTCGTGACAGGTTTCAAGGAGCATTCTGAAGACAAGTGTCAGGGAGTATTGTGATGACAAGTGTATTGAGAATTGTGATGACAAAAGTCATGGAGCATGGTGATGAGAAGGCCATGGATAATTGTGATGATGATCGTCATGGGGTGTTGTGATTATAAGTGTTATGGAACATTGTGATCACAAGGCTTTGGAGCATTACGATGACAGAGGTCATGGAGAATTTTGATTTCATTTTGATGACAATATCCTGAAGCATTATGATGATGGGCATGGTGCATTGTGATGACAGAGTTCATGGAGCACTGAGATGAAAAGGGGCATGTAGCATTGTGATTACAGGGGTCTTGGAGCATTGTGGTGACAAATGCATAGAGCATTGTAATGACAAGGTCATGTAGAATTTTCCTGACAAATGCATGGAGCATTGTGATGACAGGTGTCATGGAGAACGGTGACACAATTGTCACGGAGCATTTTCAATACAGTGGTCATGGATCATTGGGATGACAAGTGCATGGATTATTGTGATGACAAGGGTCATGGAGCATTGGGCTGAAAATATTCATGGAGTATTGTGATGACAGGGGTCATGGAGCATTTTGATTACAGGGGTCTTGGAGCACTGTGATGACAAGTGTCCCGGATCATTGTGTTGTCACGTGTCATGGAGTGTTGTGATGACAGGGTTCATGGAGCATTGAGATGAATAGGGGCATGGAGCACTGTGTTTACAGGGGTTTTGGAGCATTGTGATGACAAGGGCAAGGAGCATTTTGATGAGACTGCCATGGAACATTCTGATGACATGTGTCATGGAGCTTTGTGATGACAACGGCATGGAGCATTGTGATTAAAGGGGTCTTGGAGCATTGTGATGACAAGTGTCATGGAGCCTTGTGATGACAAGGCCGTGGAACATTGTGATGGCAGGGGTCATGGAGCATTGTTATGACAGGGGTAATGGAGCATTGTGATGAGAAGGGCATGCAGCATTGTGATTACAATTTTTATGGAGCATTGTGATGACAAATTTTTGGACCGTTGGGATGAAAAGCACGTGGCACATTGTGATGACTATGGGCATGGAGCATTTTAATGAGAAAGGCATGGAGCATTGTGATGACAATGGTCATGGAGCATTGTGATGAAATGTTCATGGATCATTGTGGATACAAAAGTAACAGAGCCTTGTGATGACGTGGGCATGGACCATTGTGATGACAAATATTATGAAGCACTGTGATGACTGGAGTCACAGAGCATTGTGAAGACAGGTGTCATGGAGCATTGTGATGACAAGGTCCTGGTGAATTGTGAAGAGATGACCATGGAGACTGGTGATGACAAGTCTCATGGAGCATTCTGATGAAAAGGGGCATGGAGCATTGTGATTACAGGGGTATTGGAGCATTGTGATGACAAGGGCATGGAGCACTGTGAGGAGAAGGCCATGGAGCATTCTGATGATATACGTCATGGAGCATTGTGCTGAGAAAGGCATAGAGCATTGTGATGACAGGGGATAAAGAGCATTGTGAAGAAAAGTTCATGGAGCATTGTGCTTAAAAAGGTCACAGAGACTCTTGATGATGAGGGCATGGACCATTGTGATGACAAAGGTCATGAAGCATTGTGATGACTGGAGTCACGGAGCATTGTGATGACAGGGGTCATGGAGCATTGTGATAACAAGGGCATGGAGCATTGTGATGACTATGTGATGCAGTATTGTGAAGACAGTTGTCAGGGAGCATTGTGCTGACATATATAATGGCCCATTGTGATGACAATGGCATTGAGCATTGTGGTGCCAAGTGTCATGGAGGATTCAGAAGACAAATGTAATGGAGCATTGTGATGACAATGGCTTGGAGCATTGTGATGACAAGGGTCAGGGAGCATTGTGCTGACAAGTGCATGGAGAATTGTGATGACAAGGGTCATGGAGCATTCTGCTGACAAGCTTGTGGAGTATTTTGATGACAATGGCATGGAGCATTGTGATGAAAACGGCATGGGGCATTGTGATGAAAATGGCATGGAGACTTTTCGTGACAGGGTTCAATGAGCATTCTGACGACAAATGTCAGGGAGCATTGTGATGACAATGTATTGAGAATTGTGATGACAAAGGTCATGGAGCATTGTGATGAAAAGTGCATGGAGTATTGTGATGACAGGCATCATGGAATCGTTGTGATGACAAGTGCTATGGAACATTGTGATCACAAGGGTTTGGAGCATTGTGATGACAAAGGTCATGGATCATTTTGATTTCAAGGAGCATGGAACATTGTGATGACAAGGGCATGAAGCAATGTGATCCCAAGGTTCATGGAGGATTGTGATGATAATGGTAATGGAGTATTGTGATGACAAGCGCATAGAGCATTGTAATGACAAGGTCATGTAGCATTCTGCTGACAAAGGCATGAAGTATTGTGATGCCAGGTGTTATGGAGCACTGTGATGACAAGCGTCACGGAGCATTGTGAATACAGGGGTCATGGAGAATTGGGATGACAAGAGTATGGATCATTGTGATGCCAAGTGTCATGGAGCATTGGGCTGAAAATGTTCATGGAGTATTGTGATGACAGTGGTCATGGATCATTGTGATGACAAGGGAATGGAACATGGTGATGACAGTGGTCATGGAACATTTTGATTACAGGGTTGAGGGAGGATTGTGATGACTAGTGAGGGAACATGGTTATATCTCAGGTGAGAGAGCATTTGGATGAGAAGAGCATGGATCATTGTGATTACAAGGTTTATGGAGCATAGCGATTACAAGGTTGTGGATCTTTGTGATGGAAAGCCCGTGGCACGTTTTGATGACAAGGGTCATTGAGCATTTTTCTGACAAAGGCATGGAGCATTGTGATGACAAGTGTCACGGAGCACTGTGTTGAAATGTTTATGGAGCATTGTGGTTACAAAGGTCACAGAGACTTGTGATGACGCAGGCATGGACCGTTGTGATGACAAACTTTATGAAGCATTGTGATGACTGGAGTCACGGAACATTGTGTTGACAGGGTTCATGGAGCATTGTGATGACAAGGGCATGGAGCATTGTGATGACAAAGTCATGGAGTATTGTGAAGACAGGTGTCAGGGAGCATTTTGAAGACATATGTCATGGTTCATTTCGATGACAATGGCATGGTGCATTGTGATGCCAAATATAATGGAGGATTGTGATGACAAATATGATGGAGCATTGTGATGACTAGGGCTTGGAACATTATGATGACAAGGGCCTTTGAGAATTTTGATGACAATGTCGTGAAGCATTGTGATGACAAGGTCCTGGAGCATTGTGATGAGAAAACCATGGAGCCTTGTGATGACAGGTCTCATGGAGCATACTGATGAAAAAGGGCATGGAGCATTCTGATTACAGGGGACTTGGAACATTGTGATAGCAAGGGCATGGAGCATTGTGATGACAAGGGCATGGAGCATTGGTATAATAAGTTTCATGGATTATTGTGATGACATTTGGAATGGCGCATTGTGATGACAGTGGTCATGGAGCATTGTGATGATACTGGTCATGGAGCATTGTGATGAGAATGTAATGGAGCATTGGGTTGAAAATATTCATGGAGTATTGTGATGCCAGGTGTCATGGAGCATTTTGATGACAAGGTCCTGGAGTATTTTGATGAGATGACGATGGAGACTTGTGATGACAAATCTCATGGAGCATTCTGATGAAAAGGGGCATGGAGCATTGTGATTACAGGGGTCTTGGAGCATTGTGATGACAAGGGCATGGAGCATTGTGAGGAGAAAACCATAGAACTTTCTGATGGCATGTGTCATGGAGATTTGTGATGACAAGGGCATGGAGCATTGTGATTAGAGGGGTCATGGAGCATTGTGATGACAAAGGTCATGGAGCCTTTTGATGACAAGGCCCTGGAACATTGTGATGGCAGTGGCCATAGAGCATTGTTATGACAGAGGTAATGGAGCATTGTGATGAGAAGGGCATTGAGCATTGGTCTGAAATGTTTCCTGGATTATTGTGATGAGAGTGGGCATGGAGCATTGTGATGACAAGGGCACGGTACAATGTGATACATGGGTCATGGAGGATTGTAATGACAAGGGCATGGAGAATTGTGATGAGAATGGCATCGAGCACTGTGATGACAAGTGTCATGGAGCTTTGTGATGACAGAGGCATGGAGCAATGTGATGAGAGGTTTCATGGAGCATTGTGATGACAATGATATGGAGCATTGTGATGCCAAGGGTCATGGAGCTTTGTGATGTCAAAGGTCATGGAGCATTTTGATTACAAGGGTGTGGTGCATTGTGATGAGAAGGGCAGGGAGCATTTTGAGGACAGGGTCATGCAGCAATTTGATGAAAAGTGTAATGGAACATTTTGATGACAGGATTTATAGAACATTTTGATGCCAGGGATCATGGAGCTTTGGGATGAAATGGGTCATGGGGCATTTTGATGACAGGGGTTATGGAATATTGTGATGTCAGGGGTCATGGAGCATTGTGCTGATAAGGGGATGTAGCATTGTGATGACAGGGGTCATGGAACATTTTGATAACAGGGGTGAGGGAGGATTGTGATGACTAGTGATGGAACATTGTGATATCTCATGTGAGAGATAATTTGGATGAGAAGTGCATGGAGCATTGGGATTACAATGTTTATGGAGCATAGCGATGACAAGGTTGTGGATCATTGTGATGAAAAGCGCATGGCACATTGTGATGACAAGGTCATGGAGCAATGTTCTTACAAAGGCATGGAGTATTGTGATGACAAGTGTCACGGGGCATTGTGATGAAATGTTCATGGAGCATTGTGGTTACAAAGGTCACAGAGCCTTGTGATGATGCGGGCATGGACCGTTGTGATGACAAACGTTTTGAAGCATAGTGATGACTGGAATCACGGAGCATTGTGATGACAGGGATCATGGAGCATTGTGATGACAAGGGCATGGAGCATTGTGATGACAGGGGCATGGAGCATAGGTCTGACATGTTTCATAGATTATTGTGATGACAGTGGACATAGTGCATTGTGATGACAAGGGCATGGAGCATTGTGAAGACAAGGGCATGGAATATTGTGAAGACAGGTGTCAGGGAGCATTGTGATGACCTATGTCATGGTCCATTGCGATGACAACAGCATGGAGCATTGTGATGCCAATTGTAATGGAGGATGTGATGACAAATATAATGGAGCATTGTGATGACTAGGGCATGGAGCATTATGTTGACAAGGGCCATTGAGAATTTTCATGACAATGTCGTGAAGCATTGTGATGACAAGTCCTGGAGCATTGTGATGAGAAAACCATGGAGGCTTGTGATGACAAGTCTCAAGGAGCATACTGATGAAAAGGGGTCTGGAGCCTTCTGATTACAGGGGACTTGGAACATTGTGATAACAAGGGCATGGAGCATTGTGATGACCAGGTCATGCATTATTGTGAAGAGAGGTGTCAGGGAGCATGGTGATGATATAAGTAATGGCCCATTGTAATGACAATGGCATGGAGAATTGTGATGCCAAGTGTCATAGAGGATTCTGATGACAAAGGTAATGGAGCATTGTGATTACAAGGGCTTGGAGCATTGTGATGACACGTTTCAGGGAGCATTGTGCTGACAAGTGCATGGAGAATTGTGATGACAAGGGTCATGGAGCATTCTGATCACAAGCTTGTGGAGTATTTTGATGACAATTGCATGGAGCATTTTGATGAAAAAGGCATGGAGCCTTTTTGTGACAGGGTTCAACGAGCATTCTGACGACAATGTCACAGAGCATTGTGATGACAAGTGTACTGAGAATTGTGATGACAAATTCATGGAGCATTGTTATAAAAAGGGCATGGAGTATGTGTGATGACAGGCATCATGGAGCTTTGTGATGACAAGTGTTATAGAACATAGTGATCACAAGAGTTTGGAGCATTGTGATGAGAGAGGTCATGGATCATTTTGATTTCAAGGAGCAGGGAGCATTGTGATGACAAGGGCATGAAGCAATGTGATCCCAAGTTTCATGGAGGATTGTGATGATAATGGTAAAGGAGTATTGTGATGACAAGCGCATAGAGCATTGTAATGACAATGTCATGTAGCATTTTGCTGACAAAGGCATGGAGCATTGAGATAACATGTGTCATGGAGCACAGTGATGACAAGCGTCACGGAGCATTGTGAATAGAGGGGTCATGGAGCATTGGGATGACAAGGGCATGTATCATTGTGATGACAAGTGTCATAGAGCATTGGGTTGAAAAATTTCATGGAGTATTGTGATGACAGGGGTCATGGAGCATTGTGATGACAAGGGTTCCGGATCATTGTGTTGTCACGTGTCATGGTGTGTTGTGATGACAGTGGTCATGGAGCATTGTGATGATATTGGTCATGGAGCATTGTGATGAGAATGTCATGGAGCATTGGGCTGAAAATGTTCATGGAGTATTGGTATGACATGGGTCATGGAGCATTGTGATGACTAGGGAATGGAGCATGGTGATGACAAGGTCCTGGAGCATTGTGATGAGATGACCATGGAGACTTGTGATGAGAAATCTCATGGAGCATTCTGATGAAAAAGGGCATGGAGCATTGTGATTACAGGGGTCTTGGATCATTGTGATGACAAGGGTCATGGAACCTTGTGATGACAAGCCCGTGGTACATTGTGATGGCAGGAGTCATGGAGCATTGTTACGACAGAAGTAATGGACCATTGTGATGAGAATGGCATTGACCATTTGTCTGAAATATTTCATGGATTATTGTGATGAGAGTGGGCATGGAGCATTGTGATTACAAGGACACGGTACACTGTGATACTTGGGTCATGGAGGATTGTAATGACAAGGGCATGGAGCATTGTGATGACAAGTGTGATGGAGCTTTGTGATGACAAGGGCATGGGGCAATGTGATGAGAGTGTTCATGGAGCATTGTGATGACAATGACATGGAGCATTGTGATGCCAAGTGTCATGGAGCTTTGTGATGACAAATGTCATGGAGCATTTTGATGTCAAGGGTGTGGTGCATTTTGATGAGTAGGGCAGGGAGCATTTTGATGACAGGGTCATGGTGCAATTTAATGAAAAGTGTAGTGGAACATTTTGATGACAGGGGTTATAGAACATTGTGATGCCATGGGTCATGGAGCTTTCGGATGAAAAGTGTCATGGAGCATTTTGATGACAGTGGTTATGGAACATTGTGATGTCAGGAGTCATGGAACATTGTGTTGATAAGGGGATGTAGCATTGTGATGACAGGGGTCATGGAACACTGTGATTACAGGGGTGAGGGAGGATTGTGATATCTAGTGATAGATCATTGTGATATCCCAAGTGCGAGAGCATTTGGATGAGAAGTGCATGGAGCATTGTGATTACAAGGTTAATGGAGCATAGCGATGACAAGGTTGTGGATCATTGTGATGAAAACTGCGTGGCACATTGTGATGACAAGGGTCATGGAGCATTGTTCTGACAAAGGCATGGATCATTGTGATGACAAGGGTCACGGAGCATTGTGTTGAAAAGTTCATGGAGCATTGTGGTTACAAAGGACACAGAGCCTTGTGATGACGCGGGCATGGACCGTTGTGATGACACACGTTATGAAGCATTGTGATGACTGGAGTCACGGAGCATTGTGATGACAGTGGTCATGGAACATTGTGATAACAAGGGCAAGGAGCATTGTGATGACAAGGGCATGGATCATTGTGATGACCAGGTCTTGCAGTATTGTGAAGAGAGGTCTCAGGGAGCACTGTGAAGACATATGTAATGACCCATTGTGATGACAATGGCATGGAGCATTGTGATGCCAAGTGTCATGGAGGATTCTGATGATAAATGTAATAGAGCATTGTGATGACAATGGCTTGGAGCATTGTGGACAGGGGAATGGAGCATTGGTCTGACAAATGTCATAGATTATTGTGATGACAGTGGAAATGGTGCATTGTGATGACAAGGGCATGGGGCATTGAGATGAGAAGGTCATGGATTATTTTGAAGACAGGTGTCACGGAGCATTGTGATGAAATATATCATGGTCCATTGCGATGACAATGGCAGGGAACATTGTGATGCCAAATGTAATGGAGGATTATGATGACAAATATAATGGAGCATTGTGATGACTAGGTCTTGGAGCATTATGATGACAAAACCATGGAGCCATGTGATGACAAGTCTCATGTAGCATACTGATGAAAAAGGGCATGGAGCATTGTGATTACAGTGGTCTTGGAACTTTGTGATGACAAGGGCATGGAGCATTGTGAGGAGAAGAGCAAGGAGCATTCTGATGGCATGCGTCATTGAGCTTTGTGATGACAATGGCATGGAGCATCGTGATTACATGGGTCTTTGAGCATTGTGATGAAAAGGGCATGGATCATTGTGATGAAAAAGGCATGGAGCCCTGTCATGACAGGGTAAAAGGAGCATACAGACAACAAGTGTCAGGGAGCATTTGGATGACAAGTGTATTGAGCATTGTGATGACAAAGGTCATGGAGCACTGTGATGAGAAGACCATGGATAATTGTGATGACGAGCGTCATGGGGCATTGTGATGACAAGTGTTATGGAATATTGTGATCACAAGGGTTTGGAGCATTGTTATGACAGAGGTCATGGAGCATTTTGATTTCATTGTTATGACAATAGCAGGAAGCATTATGATGACCTTCACCTGTGGGAAGTGATACTTCTTTGTAGTGCAGATTTGAATTGCCCGCTTGCTTGCTTGGCCAAAAATGACGTATGCGTTTTCTCCTGCATATATTCAGGAGAAAATGCATACGCCCTTTTAGGACAAGTGCATCATTGTCGAAGTTGTGCCCCTCTTCCTGTGCTTTACGGGCGAATCCAAAGTACCTCTTGAAATCTGTTTCCTGCTATTCGGCCTCGCTTTCAAGTCCACATCGTTGGTTCCCTCAACAGATTTTTGAATGATATTTGTCCTTTATTACACTGCCAGTTTGTGAATTGCTGTGCCCTTGAGCTCCATTTTTCAACTCTTTTTTTGTGAGCTGAACGCATGTCCAAAATTTTGGTACAGGACCTATATTAGTTCTCGGTGGGTGGCTGCGAATTTGGTTAATTCTTCTTCCTGCTGGGAAATTAGAGTGACATATGCCCGTCCAAATGCCTAACAGCTACTCTCTCATTGGTTCTCCCTCTTCCCTTTCATCCTCTGCCAAATTGGCAACCTGTGAGAACCAGGAGGTTAAAGGGGCTGTCTCTCCAAGATGGGAGATTGATAGTAAAGCAGTTGGAAAGTCAAACCGGAGCACCAGGAGAGGGACTATTCGTTGAGTTGTGGAAACCTTTCGTATTCACAGTGTGTCCATTCTCTAGGTTTTCTGTACATGTTATAGCTGTAGGAAAATTCCCTTCAACCTGGCGAGTTGGGACCCATGGAATGGGTGCCATGCATTATTGCTTTAAAGGGTCTGCATTTGCTCACCCAATCTCACCAATCCTCTCAGTCCCAAGTGTCCAGCCTTATGCCACATCCAGCTGTCATTGTAGACAGGGTCATTCCACGTTTCATCAGAGACACTGAAGGAATTGTAAAGAATTTCCCTGTTTTTTGGTTTTGTTTTCCAAATTCCTTTTTATAGTGGCTTTGACCTGATTCTCGCTGCCATGTTTATGCCAGTCTAGACAAACTTGATTCCCTTACAAAGACATATCAATACGTAGGTTTTAAGATTCTTACTAATCAGATATATTCCTCTGCGGGAAATATGGGGTGTTGAGTACATTTCCCTGAGGAAGGTATAGGTACGTCTTGTCTATTCCATAGTTGGTTTTGGGAACGGTACCAGAACTAATATCAAAATCTGGTTTGATGCATCACCCCACCTCTCCTTCCCCCTTAAGCAGGCATAAGAATGTTTTCTAAATGTCAAACTCTCTTCTCTTTCCTAACTCAGTTCATGTGTAGCCATGTTTACAGGACCTTCATAAGTGATATCTTATGATAAGTTTCTTTTTCTGTGTGACTTATTTCACTTAGAATCATCGTACCTGAATCCACTCTTTTTGCTGCTACTGGTCTTATGACATTGATTTCATGGCTGAGGGATATTCCATCGTAGGTAAGTACCACAATTTTTGGAACCATTTTTATGTTTCCAGGGATATTTAAGGTGTAGACAAGTTGAGGTTCTTGTAAGCAGTGCAGCCCTAAATATTGGGCTGCCTCTGTCTTATTGATTTTCAGTTTTCCCAAAGTATATTCCCTTGACAGGAAGTGCTCTTGGCTCTGTAGCTCTGTTGTTTACTTGTTTTAGGGAACACAATGGACTCCTCCAGACAGGCAGTTGCCAACTTACATCACGCCCATCAGCATAACAAGGCTCCCTGTTCTCCAAGGCCTGTCTTGCCTTTCTGGTTTTTACCCATTTAGTGGATGTCCCTTTTGACCGGTGGAAATTGATGCTTCTGTGTAGTGCAGATTTGCATTGCCCGCTTGCTTGCTTGGCCAAAAAGGGCGTATGTGTTTTCTCCTGCATATATTCAGGAGAAAATGCATACGCCCTTTTGACAAAGTGCATCATTGTCGAAGTTGTGCCCCTCTTCCTGTGCTTTAAAGGCAATTCCAACGTACCTCTTGAAAACTGTTTCCTGCTATTCAGCCTGATTTTCAAGTCTGCTTCGTTGCCTTCCCTCAACAGATTTCTGGACGATAGTTGGCCTTTATTACTCTGCCAGTTTGTGAATTGCTTTGCCCTTGAGCTCCATTTTTCAACTCGTTTTTTTTTTTTGAGCTGAACGCATGTCCAAAATTTTGGTACAGGACATATATTGGTTCCCGGTTGGTGGCTGGGATTTTGGTTAATTCTTCTTCCTGCTGGGAATTTAGAGTGACATATGCCCGTCCAAATGCCTAACAGCTACTCTCTCATTGGTTCTCCCTCTTCACTTTCATCCTCTGCCAAATTGGCAACCTGTGAGAACCAGGAGGTTAAAGGGGCTGTCTCTCCAAGCTGGGAGATTGATAGTAAAGCAGTTGGAGAGTCATACTGGGGCACCAGGAGAGGGACTATTCGTTGAGTTTTAGAAACCTTTCATATTCACAGTGTGTCCATTCTCTAGGTTTCCCATACATGTTATAGCTGTAGTAATGTTCCCTTCAACGTGGAGAGTTGGGACCCATGGAAAGGGTGCCATGCATTATTGCTTTAAAGGGTCTGCATTTGCTCACCCAATCTCACCAATCCTCTCAGTCCCAAGTGTCCAGCCTTATGCCACATCCAGCTGTCATTGTAGACATGGTCATTCCACATTTCATCAGAGACCCTGAAGGAATTGGAAAGAATTTCCCTATTTTTTGTTTTGATTTTGAAATTCCTTTTTATAGTGGCTTTGAGCTGATTCTTGCTGCCATGTTTATGCCAGTCTAGACACACTCGTTTCCCTTATGGAGACATATCAATACATATGTTTTAAAATTCTTACTAGTCAGATATATTCCTCTGCGGAAATATGGGGTTTTGAGTCCCTTTCACTGAGGAAGGTATAGGTAGGTCTTTTCTATTCCATAGTTGGTTTTGGGAACGGTACCTGTGCTTATATCAAACTCTGGTTTTATGCATCACCCCACCTCTCCTTCTCCCTTAAGGAGGCATGAGAGTGTTTTCTAAATGTGAGACTCTGTTCTCTTTCCTAACTCAGTTCATGTGTAGCCATGTTTACAGGATCTTCATAAGTGATATCTTATGATAAGCTTCTTTTTCTTTGTGGCTTATTTCACTTAGAATCATCGTTCCTGAATCCACTCATTTTGCTGCTACTGGTCTTACGACATGGATTTCATGGCTGAGGCATATTCCATCGTACATAAGTACCACAATTTTTGAACCATTTTTATATTTCCTGGGATATTTAAGGTATACCCAAGTTGAGGTTCTTGTAAGCAGTGCAGCCCTAAATTTGGGGTTGGCTCTGTCTTATTGATTTTCAGTTTTCCCAAGGTATATTCCCTAGACTGGAAGTGCCCTTGGTTCTGTAGCTCTGTTGTTTACTTGTTTTAGGGAACACAATGCACTCCTGAGAGACGCAGTTGGCAATTTACATCCCGCCCATCAGCATAACAAGGCTCCCTGTTCTCCAGGGCCTGTCTTGCCTTTCTGGTTTTTACCCATTTTGTGGATGTCCCTTTTGACCGGTGGAAAGTGATACTTCTTTGTAGTGCAGATTTGCATTGCCCGCTTGCTTGTTTGGCCAAAAAGGGCGTATGAGTTCTCTGCTGAATATATTCAGGAGAAAACGCATACACCCTTTTTGGCCAAGTGCATCATTGTCGAAGTTGTGCGCCTCTTTCTGTGCTTTAAATGTGATTCCAACGTACCTCTTGAAATCTGTTTCTTGCTATTATGCCTCGCTTTCGAGTCCGCCTCGTTTCCTTCCCTCAACAGATTTTTGGATGATAGTTGTCCTTTTTACTCTGCCTGTTTTTGAATTGCTGTGCCCCAGAGCTCCATTTTTTAACTCGTTTTTTGTGAGCTGAACGCAAGTCCAATATTTTGGTTCAGGACCTATACTGCTACCCGGTGGGTGACTGAGACATTGTTTAATTCTTCTTCCTCCTGGGAAACAAGAGTGACATGTGCCCGTCCAAATGCCTTACAGCTACTCTCTCATTAGTTATCCGTCTTCCGTTTCATCCTCTGCCAAATTGGCAACCTGTGTGAAACAGGAGGTTAAAGGGGCTGTCTCTCCAAGTTGGGAGATTGATAGTAAAGCAGTTGGAAAGTCAAACCGGAGCCCCAGGAGAGGGAATATTTGTTGAGTTTTAGAGAACTTTCGTATTCACACTGTGTCCATTCTCTAGATTTCCCGTACATGTTATAGCTGTAGTAATATTTCCTTCACCGTGGAGAGTTGGGACGCATGGAATGGGTGCCATGCATTATTGCTTTAAAGGGTCTGCATTTGCTCACCCAATCTCACCAATCGTCTCAGTCCCATGTGTCCAGCCTTATGCCACATCCAGCTGTCGTAGTAGATAGGGTCATTCCAGGTTTCATCAGAGACCCTGAAGGAATTGAAAAGAATTTCCCTGTTTTTTTGATTTGTTTTTGAAATTCCATTTTATAGTGGGTTTCAGCTGATTCTCACTGCCATGTTTATGCCAGTGTAGACACACTTGATTCCATTACGGGGACATATCAATACATAGGTTTTAAGAGTCTTAGTAGTAAGATATATCCCTCTGCATGGAATATGGGGAGTTTAGTCCCTTTCACTGAGGAAGGTGTAGTTCTTGTCTATTCCATACATGGTTTTTGGAATGGTACCTGAACTAATATCAAAATCTGGTTTAATGCATCACCCCACCTCTCCTTCCCCCTTAAGCAGGCATAAGAATGTTTTATAAATGTCAAACTCTCTTCTCTTTCCTAACTCAGTTCATGTTTAGACATGTTTACAGGATCTTCATCAGGGATATCTTATGATAAGCTTCTTTTTCTTTGTGACTTATTTCACTTAGAATCATCGTACATGAATCCACTCATTTTGCTGCTACTGGTCTTTCGACATGGATTTTATGGCTGAGGGATATTCCATCGTACGTAAGTACCACAATTTTTTGAACCATTTTTATATTTCCTGGGATATTTAAGATGTACACAAGTTGAGGTTCTTGTAAGCAGTGCAGCCCTAAATTTTGGGGTGGCTCTGTCTTATTGATTTTCAGTTTTCCCAAGGTATATTCCCTAGACTGGAAGTGCCCTTGGCTCTGTAGCTCTGTTGTTTACTTGTTTTAGGGAACACAATGCACTACTCCAGAGAGGCAGTTGGCAATTTACATCCCGCCCTTCAACATAACAAGGCTCCCTGTTCTCCAGGGCCTGTCTTGCCGTTCTGGTTTTTACCCATTTTGTTGATGTCCATTTTGACCGGTGGGAAGTGATACTTCTTTGTAGTGCAGATTTGCATTTCCCGCTTGCTTGTTTGGCCAAAAAGGGCGTATGCGTTTTCTGCTGAATATATTCAGGAGAAAACGCATACGCACTTTTTGACCAAGTGCATCATTGTCGAAGTTGTGCCCCTCTTTCTGTGCTTTAAAGGCGATTCCAACGTACCTCTTGAAATCTGTTTCCTGCTATTCTGCCTCGCTTTCAAGTCCGCCTCGTTGCCTTCCCTCAACAGATTTTTGGACGATAGTTGTCCTTTATTTGTCTGCCTGTTGGTGAATTGCTGTGCCCCAGATCTCCATTATTTAACTCGATTTTGTGAGCTGAACGCAAGTCCAATATTTTGGTTCAGGACCTATACTGGTACCCGGTGGGTGGCTGAGCCTTTGGTTAATCCTTCTTCCTCCCGGGAAACAAGAGTGACATGTGTCCGTGCAAATGCCTAACAGCTACTCTCTCATTGGTTCTCCCTCTTCCATTTCATCTTCTGCCAAATTGGCAACCTGTGTGAAACAGGAGGTTAAAGGGGCTGTCTCTCCAAGTTGGGAGATTGATAGTAAAGCAGTTGGAAAATCAAACCGGAGCACTAGGAGAGGGACTATTTGTTGAGTTTTAGAGACCATTCGTATTCAGAGTGTGTCCATTCTCTAGGTTTTCCCGTACATGTTATAGCTGTAGTAATATTCCCTTCACCCTGGAGAGTTGGGACCCATGGAATGGGTGCCATGCATTATTGCTTTAAAGGGTCTGCATTTGCTCACCCAATCTCACCAATCCTCTCAGTACCATGTGTCCTCCCTTATGCCACATCCAGCTGTCGTTGTAGATAGGGTCATTCCAGGATTCATCAGAGACCCTGAAGGAATTTGAAAGAATTTCCCAGTTTTTTTGTTTTGTTTTTGAAATTCCATTTTATAGCGGGTTTGAGCTGATTCTCACTGCCATGTTTATGCCAGTCTAGACACACTTGATTCCATTATGGGGACATATCAATACATAGGTTTTAAGATTCTTACTAGTAAGATATATCCCTCTGCATGGAATATGGGGAGTTGAGTCCCTTTCACTGAGGAAGTTGTATTTCTTGTCTATTCCGTATTAGGTTTTTGGAACGGTACCTGAACTAATATCAAAATCTGGTTTAATGCATCACCCCACCTCTCCTTCCCCCTTAAGCAGGCATAAGAATGTTTTCTAAATGTCAAACTCTCTTCTCTTTCCTAACTCAGTTCATGTGTAGCCATGTTTACAGGACCTTCATAAGTGATATCTTATGATAAGTTTCTTTTTCTGTGTGACTTATTTCACTTAGAATCATCGCACCTGAATCCACTCTTTTTGCTGCTACTGGTCTTATGACATTGATTTCATGGCTGAGGGATATTCCATCATAGGTAAGTACCACAATTTTTGGAACCATTTGTATGTTTCCAAGGATATTTAAGGTGTAGACAAGTTGACGTTCTTGTAAGCAGTGCAGCACTAAATATTGGGCTGCCTCTGTCTTATTGATTTTCAGTTTGCCCAAGGTATATTCCCTTGACAGGAAGTGCTCTTGGCTCTGTAGCTCTGTTGTTTACTTGTTTTAGGGAACACAATGGACTCCTCCAGAGAGGCAGTTGCCAACTTACATCACGCCCATCAGCATAACAAGGCTCCCTGTTCTCCAATGCCGGTCTTGCCTTTCTGGTTTTTACCCATTTTGTGGATGTCCCTTTTGACATGTGGGAAGTGATACTTCTTTGTAGTGCAGATTTGCATTGCCCGCTTCCTTGCTTGGCTAAAAAGGGCGTATGTGTTTTCTCCTGCATATATTCAGGAGAAAATGCATACGCCATTTTTGGTCAAGTGCATCACTGTCGAAGTTGTGCCCCTCTTCCTGTGCTTTACAGGTGATTCCAACGTACCTCTTGAAATCTGTTTCCTGCTATTCTGCCTCGCTTTCAAGTCCACCTCGTTGCCTTCCCTCAACAGATTTTTGAATGATAGTTGCCCTTTATTACTCTGCCAGTTTGTGAATTGCTGTGCCCTTGAGCTCCATTTTTCAACTCGTTTTTTGTGAGCTGAACGCATGTCCAAAATTTTGGTACAGGACCTATATTGGTTCCCGGTGGGTGGCTGCGACTTTGGTGAATTCTTCTTCCTGCCGGGAAATTAGAGTGACATATGCCGGTCCAAATGCCTAACAGCTACTCTCTCATTGGTTCTCCCTCTTCCCTTTCATCCTCTGCCAAATTGGCAACCTGTGGGAACCAGGAGGTTCAGGGGGCTGTCTCTCCAAGTTGGGAGATTGATATTAAAGCAGTTGGAAAATCAAACTGGAGCACCTGGAGAGGGACTATTCGTTGAGTTTTAGAAAACTTTCGTATTCACTGTGTGTCCATTCTCTAGGTTTCCTGTACATGTTATAGCTGTAGGAATACTCCCTTCAACCTGGCGAGTTGGGACCCATGGAATGGGTGTCATGCATTATTGCTTTAAAGGGTCTGCATTTGCTCACCCAATCTCACCAATCCTCTCAGTCCCAAGTGTCCAGCCTTATGCCACATCCAGCTGTCATTGTAGACAGGGTCATTCCACGTTTCATCAGAGACCCTGAAGGAATTGTAAAGAATTTCCCTGTTTTTTGGTTTTGTTTTTGAAATTCCTTTTTATAGTCGGTTTGAGCTGATTCTCGCTGCCATGTTTATGCCAGTCTAGACACACTTGATTCCCTTACGGAGACATATCAATACATAGGTTTTAAGATTCTTACTAGTCAGATATATCCCTCTACATGGAATATGGGGAGTTGAGTCCCTTTCACTGAGGAAGGTGTAGTTCTTGTCTATTCCTTATTTGGTTTTTGGAATGGTACCTGAACTAATATCAAAATCTGGTTTAATGCATCACCCCACCTATCCTTCCCCCTTAAGCAGGCATAAGAATATTTTATAAATGTCAAACTCTCTTCTCTTTCCTAACTCAGTTCATGTGTAGCCATGTTTACAGGACCTTCATTAATGATATCATATGATAAGTTTCTTTTTCTGTGTGACTTATTTCACTTAGAATCATCGTACCTGAATCCACTCATTTTGCTGCTACTGGTCTTATGACATTGATTACATGGCTGAGGGATATTCCATCGTACGTAAGTACCACAATTTTTTGAACCATTTTTATGTTTCCAGGGATATTTAAGGTGTAGACAAGTTGAGTTTCTTGTAAGCAGTGCAGCCCTAAATTGTGGGCTGGCTCTGTCTTATTGATATTCAGTTTGCCCAATGTATATTCCCTAGACTGGAAGTGCCCTTGGCTCTATAGCTCTGTTGTTTACTTGTTTTAGGGAACACAATGCACTCTTCCAGAGAGGCAGTTGACAACTTACATCCCGCCCATCAGCATAAGAAGGCTCCCTGTTCTCCAAGGCCTGTCTTGCCTTTCTGGTTTTTACCCATTTTGTGGATGTCCCTTTTGACCGGTGGGAAGTGATACTTCTTTGTAGTGCAGATTTGCATTGCCCGCTTGCTTGCTTGGCCAAAAAGGGCGTATGTGTTTTCTCCTGAATATATTCAGGAGAAAACGCATACGCCCTTTTTGGCCAAGTGCTTCATTGTCGATGTTGTGCCCCTCTTCCTCTGCTTTACAGGCAATTCCAACGTACCTCTTGAAATCTGTTACCTGTTATTCTGCCTCGCTTTGAAGGCCGCGTCTTTTCCTTCCTTCAGCAGATTTTTTGACGATAGTTCTCCTTTATTACTCTGCCAGTTTGTGAATTGCTGTGCCCCGGAGCTATATTTATCAAGTCATTTTTGGTGAGCTGACCGCAAGTCCAAAATTTTGGTTCAGGACCTATACTGGTTCCCGGCACGTGGCTGAGACTTTTGTTAATTCTTCTTCCTCCCGGGAAATTAGAGTGACATGTGAACGTCCAAATGCCTAACAGCTACTCTCTCATTGGTTCTCCCTCTTCCCTTTCATCCTCTGCCAAATTGGCAACCTGTGCGACCCAGGAGTTTAAAGGGTCTGTCTCTCTAAGTTGGGAGATTGATAGTAAAGCAGTTGGAAAGTCTAACAGGAGCACCAGGATAGGGACTATTCGTTGAGTTTTAGCAACATTTTTTATTCACAGTGTGTCCATTCTCTACGTTTCCCATACATGTTATAGCTGTAGTAATATTCCCTTCAACCTGGAGAGTTGGGACCCATGGAGAGTGTTCCACGGATTATTGCTTTAAAGGGTCTGCTTTTGCTCACCCAATCTCACCAATTCTCTCAGTCCCAAGTGACCAGCCTTATGCCACATCCAGCTGTCATTGTAGATAGGGTCATTCCAAGTTTCATCAGAACCCCTGAAGGTGTTGTGTAAGAATTTTACTGTTTTTATGTTTTGTTTTGAAATTCATTTTTATATTGGGTTTGAGCTGATTCTCACTGCAATGTTTATGTCGTTCTGGACACACTTGGTTCCCTTATGGAGACATATCAATACATAGGTTTTAAAATCCTTACTAGTCAGATATATTTCTCTGCAGGGAATAGCGATGTTGAGTTCCGTTCACTGAGGAAGGAGTAGGTCTTTTCTCTTCTGTTTTTGGATTATGGAATGGTACCTGTGCTAATATCAAACTTTTGTGCATCTCCCCACCTCTCTTTCCCCTTAAGCAAGCATAAGAGTGTTTTCTAAATCTGAGACTCTGTTCTCTTCCCTAATTCAGTTCATATGTAACCATGTTTACATTCCCTTCATAAGTGATACCTTATGTCAGAATGCACGATGGCCCTTGTCATAATAATGCTCCATGACCCCTGTCATCACAGTGCTCCACGGCCTGGTTATCACAATGCTCCATGTCCCTTGTCATCACAATTCTCCACGTGCTTGTCATCAGAATGCTACATGAAACTTCTCATCAAAATGTTACATGATCTTGTCATCACAATTGTCCGTGCACTTGTCATTGCAATGCTCCATACACTTGTCATCACAATGCTCCATGCCCTTGTCATCACAATGCTCCATGACCCCTGTCATCACAATGCTCCCTGACACCTGTCATCACAATGCTACATGCCCCTTGTCATTACACTGCTCCATGATGCTCGACATCACAATTTCCCAAGGACTTCTCATCACAATGCTCCACGGTTTTGCCATCACCATGCTCCATGCCTTGTCAACTCAAAGCTCAATGTCCCTTGTCCTCACAATTCTCCATGTCCTTGTCATTACAATGCTCCATGGCACTTCACATCACAATGTTATATGCACTTGTCATCACAATACTCCATGCACTTTTCATCGCAATGCTCCATGACCCCTGTCATAGGAAGCTCCATGTGCTTGTCATCACAATGTTTCACGACCTGAACATTAAAATTATCAATGGGCCTTGCTATCACAATGCTCCATGCCCTTGTCATCACAATGCTCCTTTACTTTGTCACAACAATCCTCCATGACACTTGGCATCACAATGCTCCATGATATTGTCATGAAACTGGAACATGACGTATTTCATCACAATGCTCCCTGACAACTTTCTTCACAGTAATCCATGACCTTGTCATCACAGTGCTCCATGCCCTTGTCATCACAATGTGCCATGCCCACTCTTATCACAATAATCCATGAAACTTGTCAGACCAATGCTCCATGCCACTTTTCATCACAATGCCCCATGAACGCTGTCATCACAATGCACCATGCCCATCATCATAATGCTTCATGCTGTTGCCTTCACAATGAAATCAAAATGCTCCATGACATCTGTCATCACAATGCTCCAAACCCTTGTGATCACAATGTTCCATCACACTTGTCATCACAATGCACCATGACGCTGGTCAGCACAATTATCCATGGATTTCTCATCACAATGCACCAAGACTTTTGTCATCACAAGGCTCATTACACTTGTCATCACAATGCTCCCTGACTATTGCCCTCAGTATGCACCTGGAACTCTTTCATGACAAGGCTTCATACCTTTTTCATCAAAATGATCCATGCCCCTTTCATCACAATGCTCCAAGATCCCTGTAATCACAATACTCCTTGCACGTGTCATCACAAAGCTCCAAGACGCATGTCATCAGTATGCTCCATGGCCTTCTCATCATAATGTTCCCTGCCCTTGTCATCACAATGCTCCAGGACACCTGTAATCACAATGTTCCCTGCGCCTTTTCATCAGAATGCTCCATGAGACTTGTCATCACAAGGTTCCATGGTCTTCACATCACAGTGCTCCAGGACCTTTTCATCACAGTGCTCCATTCCCTTGTCATCACAATGCTCCATGACCCCTGTCATCACAATAATCCATGAACATTTTCAGCACAATGCACCATGACCCTTCTCATCACAATGATGCATGCCCTTGTCATCCCAATGCTCCATGTCCCCTGTATTCACAATACTCCTTGACGCTTGTCATCACAGTGCTCCATGAGACCTGTCATCACAATGCTCCATGCATTTGTGAGCAAAATGCTACATGACATTGTCATCATGATGCTCTATGTACTTGTCATCACAATACTCCATTACCAATGCCATCACAATCCACTATGAACCTTGGGATCACATTGCTTCATGCCCTTGTCATCACAATGAGCCATGCTCCTTGAAATCAAAATGAGCCATGACCTCTGTCATCACAATACTCCAAACCCTTGTGATCCCAATGTTCCATAACACTTGTCATTACAACGCTCCATGATGCGTGTCATCACAATAATCCATGCCCTTTTCATCACAATACTCAATGAACTTTGTCATCACAATTCTCAATGCACTTGTCATCACAATGCTCCCTGACAGTTGTCGTCAGAATGCTCCTTGAACCATGTCACGAAAAGGCTCCATGACTTTTTCATCACAATGCCCCATGCGGTTTTCATCACAATGCTCCATGCCATTGTCATCAAAATACTCCACAAGCTTGTCATCACAATGCTCCATGAACATTGTCATCCCAATTCTCCATGCACTTGTTAGCATAATGCTCCTTGACCCTTGTCATCACAATGCTCCAAGCCATTGTCATCACAATGCTCCATTACCTTTGTCATCTGAATCCTCCATGACACTTGGCATCACAATGCTCCATGCCATTGTCATCAGAATGGGCCATTACAAATGTCATCACAATGCTCCCTGACACCTGTCTTCACAATACTACATGACCTGGTCATCACAATGCTCCATGCCCTTGTCATCACAATGCGCCGTTCCAAATGTCATTACAAAAATCCATGAAACTTATTAGACGAATGATCCATGCCCTTGCCATCACAATGTTCCATGACCTTGTTATCACAATGCTCCATGCCCCCTGTCATCACAATTCTCCGTGACTCCAGTCATCACAATGCTTCATGACCTTTGTCATCACAATTGTCCATGCCCTCATCAGCAACAGTCTCTGTGACCTTTTTAACCACAATGCTTCATGAACTTTTCATCATAATGCTCTTTGACCCTTGTCATCAAAATGCTCTATGCCTTTCTCTGCACAAGGCTCCATGACCCTTGTCATCAAAATGATTCATGTGATTGTCAGCACAATGATCAATGACACATCTCATCACAATGTGCCATGCGCTTCTCGTCACAGTGCTCCACAATCTTGTCATCACAATGCTCCATAAAACTTGTCATCACAATGCTCCATGCACTTCTCATCAAAACGCTCTCTCCCCACGGATATCACAATGTTACATCACTATTCATAACAATACTCCCTCACCCCAGTCATCATAATGTTCCATGACTCCGGTCATCACAATGCTACATGCACTTATCATCACAATGTTCGATGACCCCTGACATCACAATATTCCATAACACCTGTCATCAAAGTGCTCCATGACCCTTTTCATCCAAATGATCCATTACCCATGACATCACAATTTTCCATAACACCTGTAATCAAAATGTTCTATTACACATTTCATCAAATTGCTCCATGACCCTGTCATCACAATGCTCCCTGCCCTTCTCATCACAATGCACAACACCCTTGTCATCAAAATGCTCCATGACATATGTCATCACAAAGATCCATGACCCTTGGCATCAAAATGCTTCATGTCATTGTCATCACAATGCTCCATGAACGATCACATCACATTGCTCCAAGATCTTGTCATCACAAAGCTCCATGACAAATATCATCAGAATGCTCCATGTCCTTCTCATCACAATGCTCCATGCCGTTGCCATCACAATGCTCCATTTGCCCTGTCATAACAATGCTCCATGTTCCCTGCCATCACGATATTCCATGGCCTTGTCATCACAAGGCTCCATGACCCTTCTCATCACAATGCTCAAGACCTCTTTAATCACAGTGCTCCATGCCCGTTTTTATCTCAAAGCTCCATGAACCATGTCATCACAATGCACCATGCCCATCATCATAATGCTTCATGCTATTGTCATCAAAATGAAATCAAAATGCTCCATGACCTCTGTCATAACAATGCTCCAAACCCTTGTGATCACAATATTCCATAACACTTGTCATCACTGTGCCCCATAACACTCGTCATTACAATTATCCATGGTCTGCTCATCACAATGCTCCATGACCTTTGTCATCACAATGCTCAATACACTTGTCATCAAAATGCTCCCAGACACTTGTTGTCTGTATGCTCCTTGAACCCTGTCATGACAAGGCTCCATGCCTTCTTCATCACAATGATCCATGCCCTTTTCATCACAATGCTCCAAGACCCATGTAATCACACTGCTCCATGCCCTTGTCATCCCAAAGCTCAATGACGCATGCCATCAGAATTCTCCTTGGTCTTCTCCTCACAATGCTCCATGCCCTTGCCATCACAATGCTCCATTACCCCAGTCATAACAATGCTCCATGACCCCTGCCATCACGATGTTCCATGGCCTTGTCATCACAGTGCTCCATGACTCCAGTCATCACCATGCTTCATGAACTTTGTAATCACATTGATCCATGCCCTCGTCATCAACAGTCTTTGTGACAATTTTAACCACAATGCTCCATGAACTTTTCATCACAATGCTCTTTGACACTTGTCATTACAAAGCTCTATGCCTTTCTCAGCACAATGCTCCATGACCCTTGTCATCACAATGCGCCATGCGCTTGTCATCAAAGTGCTCCACAATCTTGTCATCACAATGCTCCTTAAAACTTGTCATCACAAGGCTCCATGCACTTCTCATCCAAATGCTCTCTCACCACTGATATCACAATGTTACATAACTATTCATCACAATAATCCCTCACCCCAGTCTTTACAATGTTCCATGACACATGTCATCACAATGCTCCATGACTTCAGTCATAAAAATGCTCCATTACTTATGTCATCACAAAGATCCATGTCATTGTAATCACAGTGCTCTATGAACGCTATCATCACATTGCTACATGCCCTTGTCATCACAAAGCTCCATGATGCATGTCATCAGAATGTTCCATGGCCTTCTCATCACAATGCTCCATGCCCTTGTCATCAAAATGCTTCAAGACCACTGAAATCACAATGATCCATGCCCCTTTTCATCTCAATGCTCCATGAACCCTTTCATCACAATGCACCATGCCCATCATCATAATGCTTCAGGCTATTGTCATCACAATGAAATCAAAATGCTCCATGACCTCTGTCATCACAATGCTCCAAACCCTGGTGATCACAATGTTGCATAACACTTATCATCACAACACCCCATGACGCTCATCATCAGAGTTATCCATGGTCTGCTCATCACAGTGCTCCATGACCTTTGTCATCACAATTCTCAATACACTTGTCATCACAATGCTCCCTGACACTTGTCATCAGTATGCTCCATGAACCCTGTCATGACAAGGCTTCATGCCTTTTTCATCACAATGATCCATTCCCTTTTAATCACAATGCTCCAAAACCACTGTAATCACAATGCTCCATGCCCTTGTCATCACAAAGCTCCATGACGCATGTCATCAGAATGTTTCATGGACTTCTCATCACAATGCTCCATGCCCTTGTCATCACAATGTTCCAACACCCTTGTAATCACAATGCTCCATGCCCCTTTTCATCTCAATGCTCCATGAACCCTGTCATCACAGTGCACCATGCCCATCGTCATAATTCTTCAGGCTATTTTCATCACAATAAAATCAAAATTCTCCATGACCTCTGTCATCACAATGCTCCAAATCCTTGTGATCAAAATATTCCTTAACACTTATCATCACAACTCCCCATGACGCTCGTCATCACAATTATCCATGGTTTTCTCATCACAATGCTCTATGACATTTGTCATCACAATGCTCAATACGCTTGTCATCACAATGGTCCCTGACACTTGTCATCAGTATGCTCCTTGACCCCTGTCATGACAAGGCTCTATGCCTTTTTCATCACAGTTTTCCATGCCCTTTTCCTCACAGTGCTCCAAGACCCCTGTAATCACAATGCTCCATACCCTTGTCATCACAAAGCTCCATGATGCATGTCATCAGAACGCTCCATGGCATTCTCATCCAAATGCTCCATGCCCTTGTCATCACAATGCTCCACGACCCCTGTAATCACAATGCTCCTTTCCCCTTTTCATCAGAATGCTCCATGAGACTTGTCATCACAAGGCTTCATGGTCTTCTCATCACAATGCTCCAGCACCTTGTCATCACAATGTTCGATGACCTCTGTCATCACAATACTCCATGAACATTTTCAGCCCAATGCTCCATGACCTTCTCATCACAATGCTCCATGTCCCATGTCATTACAATGTTCCATGACCACTGTCATCACAACGCTCCATGAACCCTGACAACACAATGTTCCGGGACACTTGTCATCAAAATGCTCCATGCCCTTGTCATCCCAATGCTCCATGACCCGTGTAATCACAATGCTCCATGACGCTTGGCATCACAGTGCTCCATGAACCTTGTCATCACAATCCCTTTGTCAGCAAAATGATATATAAACTTGTCATCACAATGCTCCATGCTCTTGTCATCAAAATACTCCACAAGCTTGTCATCAGAATGCTCCATGACACTTGTCATCACAATTATCCATGCACTTGTCGGCACAATGCTCCCTGACCCTTGTCATCACAATGCTCCAAGCCATTGTCATCACAATGCTCCATTAACTTTGTCATCAGAATCCTCCATGACACTTGGCATCACAATGCTCCATGCCATTGTCATCACTATGGGCCATTACATATGTCATCACAATGCTCCCTGATAATTCTCTTCACAATACTGCATGACCTGGTCATCACAATGCACCATGCCCTTGTCATCACATTGCACCATTCCAACTGTCCTGGCAATAATCCATGAAAGTTATTAGACCAATGCTCCATGCCCTTGTCATCACAATGCTCCATGCACTTGTTATCACAATGTTCCATGACCCCTGTCAGCACAATGCCCCGTGACTCCAGTCATCGCAATGCTTCATGACATTTGTCATCACAATGGTCCATGCCCTCATCATCAACAGACTCTGTGACATTTTAAACACAATGCTCCATGAATATTTCATCACAATGCTCTTTGACCCTTGTCATCACAATGTTCTGTGCCTTTCTCAGCACAATGCTCCATGACCCTTGTCATCACGATGCTCCTTGCGCTTGTCAGCTCAATGCTCAATGACACATGTCATCACAATGCACCATGCGCTTGTCATCACAGTGCTCCACAATCTTGTCATCTCAATGCTCCATAAAACTGGTCATCACGATGCTCCTTGCACTTCTCATCAAAATACTCACTCACCACTGATATCACAATGTTACATCACTATTCGTCACAATACTCCCTCACCCCTGTCATCACAATGTTTCATGACTCCTGTCATCACAATGCTACATGCACTTATCATCACATTGTTCGATGACCCCTGACATCACAATGTTCCATAACCTCTGTCATCAAAATGCTCCATGAACCTTTTCATCAAAATGTCCATGACCCCTGACATCACAATGTTCCATAACCCCTGTCATCAAAATATTCCATGAACTTTTTCATCAAATTGCTCCATGACCCTGTCATCATAATGCTCGATGCCCTTCTCATCACAATGCACAACGTACCTGTCATCAAAATGCTCCATGCCCTTGCCTTCACAATGCTCCTTTACCCCTGTCATAACAATGCTCCATGAATCCTTTCATCACGATGTTCCATGCCCTTGTCATCACAATGCTCCAAGACCCATGTAATCACAATGCTCCATGCCCCTTTTCATCTCAATGATCCATGAACCTTGTCATCACAATGCACCATGTCCATCATCATAATTCTTCATTCTATTTTCATCACAATGAAATCAAAATGCTCCATGACCTCTGTCATAACAATGCTCCAAACCCTTGTGATCACAATATTCCATAACACTTGTCGTCACAATGCCCCATGACGCTCGTCATCACAATTATCCATGGTCTTCTCATCACAATGCTCCGTGACTTTTGTCCTCACAATGCTCAATACACTTGGCATCAAAATGCTCCCAGACACTTGTTGTCTGTATGCTCCTTGAACCCTGTCATGACAAGGCTCCATGCCATTTTCATCACAATGATCCATGCCTTTTTCATCACAATGCTCCAAGACCCCTGTAATCACAATGTTCCATGCCCTTGTCATCACAAATCTCAATGACCCATGTCATCAGAATGCTCCTTGGCCTTCTCCTCACAATGCTCCTTGCCCTTGTCATCACAATGTTCCAAGACCCCTATAATCTCAATGCTCCATGCCCCTTTTCATCAGTATGCTCCATGAGACTTGTCATCACAAGGCTCCATGGTTTTCTCATCACAATGCTCCAGGACCTTGTCATCACAATGCTTCATGACATTGTCATGAAAATTCTCAGTGGCCCTTGTTATCATAATGCTCCAATCCCTAGTCATCACAATGCTACATTATATTTGTCATCACAATCCTCCATTAAATTTGGCATCACAATGCCCCATGCCATTGTCATCACAGTGGAACATGACATATGTCATCACAATGCTCCCTGACACCTGTCTTCAAAATACTCCATGAACTTCTCATCACAATGCTGCATGCCTTTGTCATCACAATGCTCCATGACCCCTGTCATCACAATCCTCCATGACTCCAGTCATCACAATGCTGCATAACGTTTGTCATCACAATGGTCCATGCCCGTGTCATCACAACACTCTGTGACCATTGTAACAACAATGCTCCATGAACTTTTCGTCACAATGCTCGGTGACCCTTGTCATCACAATGCTCCATGACTTTGTCAGAACCATGCCTCATGACCCTTGTCATCACAGTGTGAAACGTGCTTTTCATCACAACAGTCCACAAATTTGTCATCGCTATGCTCCATAAAACTTTTAATTGAATGCTCCATGCCCTTCTCATCACAATGCTCCATTACCCCTGTCATAACAATAATCCATGACACCTGCCATCAAAATGTTCCACGGCCTTGTCATCACAAGGCTCCATGACACTTGTCATCACAGAGCTCTAAGACCCCAGTAATCACAATGCTCCATGTCCTTGTCATCACAAATCTCCATGACGCATGTCATCAGAATGTTCCATGGCCTTCTCATCACAATGTTCCATGCCCTTGTCATCACAATGCTCCAAGACCCCTGTAATCACAGTGCTCCATGCCAGTTTTCATCTCAATGCTCCATGAACCCTGTCATCACAATGCACCATGCCCATCATCATAATGCTTCAGGCTATTGTCATCACAATGAAATCAAAATGCTCCATGACCTCTGTCATCACAATGCTCCATGACCCCTGTCATCACAATACTCCAAGAACATTTTCAGCCCAATGCTCCATGACCTTCTCATCACAATGCTCCATGACCACTGTCATCACAACACTCCATGACACCTGTCAACACAGTGATCCGGGACTCTTGTCATCACAATGCTCCATTCCCTAGTCATCACAATGCTCCATGACCCCTGTTATCACAAAACTCCATGAACATTTTCATCCCAATGCTACATGACACTTGTCATCACACTGATCCATGCCATTGTCATCCCAATGCTTCATGACCACTGTATTCACAATGCTCCGTGACGCTTGTCATCACAGTGCTCCATGACACCTGTCATCACAATGCTCCATGCCTTTGTCAGCAAAATGCTACATGAACTTGTCATTACAATGCTCTATGCGCTTTTCTTCACAATACTCCATTTCCATTGTCATCACAATCCTCCATGAACGTTGGGATCACATTGCTTCATGCCCTTCTCCTCACAATGCTCCATGCTCCTTGAAATCAAAATTATCCATGACCTCTGTCATCACAATGCTCCAAACCCTTGTGATCACAATGTTCCATAACACTTGTCATCACAACGCTCCATGATGCCTGTCATCACAGTACTCCATTCCCTTTTCATCACAATGCTCAATGACCTTTGTCATCACAATTCTCAATACACTTGTCTCACAATGCTCCCTGACACTTGTGGTCAGAATGCTCCTTGAACCCTGTCACGAAAAGGCTCCATGCCTTTTTCATCACAATGCCCCATGCCGTTTTCATCACAATGCTCCATGCCACTGTCATCACAATACTCCACAAGCTTGTCATCAGAATGCTCCATGACCCTTGCCATCGCAATGCTCCATGTCCACTGTCATCACAATGCTCCATCCCCCTTGTCATTACAGTGCTCCATGACGCTTGTCATTACAATTATCCATAGTCTTCTCATCCCAATGCTTCACGGTCTTGCCATCACAATGCTCCATGCCCTGGTCATCACAATGCTCCATGTTCCCTGTCATCACAATTCTCCACTTTCTTGGCATTACTATGTTCCATGACACTTCTCATCACAGAGTTACATGCTTTCTCATCACAATACTCCACAATCTTGTCATCAGAATGCTCCATGACCCTTGTCATCACAAAGATCCATGATGCCTGTTATCACAATGCTCCATGACACTTGTCATCAAACTGCTCCAATCCCCTTGTCATTAAAGTGCTCCATGATGCTCATCACCACAATTATCCATGGTCTTCTCATCACAGTGTTCCACGGTCTTGCCATCACAATGCTCCATGCCCTGGTCATCAAAATGCTCCATGTCCCTTGTCATCACAATTCTCCACGTCCTTGTCATCACAATGCTCCAAGACAGTTCTCATCACAATGTTACATGCTCTTGTCATCACAATTCTCCACGCACTTGTCATTGCAATGACCCATGAACCCTGTCATAGCTAGTTCCATGCATTTGTCATCACAATGCTTCACGACCTTTTCATCAAAATTCTCAATGGCCATTGTCACCACAATGCTCCATTCCCTTGTCATCACAATGCTCCATGACCCTTGCCATCACAATGCTCCAAGCCCTTGTCATCACAATACTCCATTACCTTTGTCATCACAGTCCTCCATAAAACTTGGCATCACAATGCTCCACAAACTTTTCATCACAATGCTCCATAAAGCTTGTCATCACAATGCTCCATGCACGTCTTATAAAAATGCTCTCTCACCACTGATATCAAAATGTTCCCTCACTAGTCATCACAATACACCCACTCCCCTGTCACCACAATGGTCCATAACCCCTGTCATGAAAATGTTCCATGACCCCTGACATCACAATGTTCCATAATCCCTATCATCCAAATGTTCCATGACAGTTTTCATCAAATTGCTCCATGACCCTGTCATCACAATGCTCCCTGCCCTTCACAACAGAATGCACAACACCCTTGTCATCAAAATTCTCCATGACCTTTGTCATCACAAAGCTCCATGACCCTTGGCATCACAATGCTGCATGCCATTGTCATCACAATGCTCCATGAACCCTCTCATCACATTTTTCCATGCCCTTGTCATCACAGGCTCCATGATGCTTTTCATCACAATTCTCGATGCCATTCTTCTCACAATGCTCCCTGCGCTTGTCATTACAATCCTCCATGACCCGTGTATTACAGTGTTCCGTGCTCTTGTCATCAAAATGCTCCTTGCCCCCTCTCATCACAATAATCCATGAAATATTTCAGACCAATTGTCCATGCCCTTGTCATCACAATGCTCCATTACCCCTGTCATAACAATGCTCCATGACCGCTGCCATCACAATGTTCCACAGCCTTGTCATCACAAGGCTCCATGACACTTGTCCTCACAATGCTCCAAGAACCCTGTAATCACAATGCTCCATGCCCTTGTCATCACAACGCTCCAGGACGCATGTCATCAGAATGCTCCTTGGCCTGCTCATTCACGATGCTCCATGCCATTGTCATCACAGTGCGCCAAGACTCCTGTAATCACAATGCTCCATGCCCCTTTTCATCTCAATGATCCATGAACCCTGGCATCACAATGCACCGTGCCCATCATCATAATGCTTCATGCTATTGTCATCACAATGAAATCAAAATGCTCCATGACCTCTGACATCACAATGCTCCAAATCCTTGTGATCAAAATGTTCCATAACACTTATCATCACAATGCCCCATGATGCTCGTCATCACAATTATCCATGGTCTTCTCATCACAATGCTCCATGACCTTTGTCATCACAATGCTCAATACCCTTGTCATCACAATATTCCCTGACACTTGTCGTCAGTATGATCCTTGAACCCTGTCATGACAAGGCTCCATGCATTTTTCATCACAATGTTCCATGCCCTTGTCATCACAAAGCTCCATGATGCATGTCATCAGAACGCTCCATGGCCTTCTCATCCCAATCCTCCATGCCCTTGTCATCACAATGCTCCAAGACCCCTGTAATCACAATGCTCCATGAACATTTTCATCCCAATGCTCCATGACGTTCTCATCACAATTCTTCATGACCCCTGTCATCACAATGATCCATGACACCTGTCATCACAATGCTCAATGAACCCTGACAACACAATGATCCGGAACTCTTGTCATCACAATGCTCCATGCGCTTGTCATCACAATACTCCATGACCCTTGGGATCACATTGCTTCATGCCTTTCTCATCTCTCTCTTGCCTTTCTGGTTTTTACAGATTTTCGGATGTCCATTTTGACCGGTGGAAATTGACAATTCTTTGTAGTGTGGATTTGCATTGCACGCTTGCTTGATTGGCCAAAAAGGGGGTATGCGTTTTCTCCTGAATATATTCAGGAGAAAAGGCATACGCCGTTTTTGGCCAAGTGCATCATTGTCGAAGTTGTGATGCTTTTCCTGTGCTTTAAAGGCGATTCCACTTTACCTCTTGAAATAGGTTTTGTGCAATTCTGCCTCATTTTCAAGTCTGCTTTGTTGCCTTCCCTCAAGAGATTTTTGGAAGAGAGTTATCCTTTATAACTCTGCAGTTTTGTGAATTGCTGTGCCCCTGAGCTCCAATTTTCAAATCCCATTTTTGGGAGCTGACCGCAAATCCACAATTTTGCTTCATGACCTATACTGGTTCCAGGCGTGGCTATACTGTTCCCTGCGGGTGGCTGGGACTTTGGTTAATTCTTCTTCCTGACGTGAATTTAGAGTGACATGTGCCCATCCAAATGCCTACATCTACTCTCTGATTGGTTCTCCCTCTTTCCTTTCATCCTCTGCACAATTAGCAAACTGTGCGAACCGGGAGGTTATAGGGGCTGGCTCTCCTAAGTTGGGAGATTGTTAGTAAAGCAGTTTGAATGCCAAACTGGAGCACAAGGTGAGGAAAAATTAGGAGACATTTAGAAACCTTTCACCATCACAGGGTGTCCATTCTCTAGGTTTCCCATACATGTTATAACTGTAGTGATATTCCCTTCTACCTGGAGATTGGGACCCATGGAATGGTGGCATGCATTGATACTTTATAGGGTCTGCATTTTCTCTCCCAATCTCACCAGTCCTCTCAGTCCCAAGTTTCCAGCCTTATGTCTCATCCAGCTGTCTTTGCAGATATGGTCATTCCAGGTTTCATCAGAACCCCTGAAGGAATTGTGTAAGAATTTCGCTGTTCTTTTGTTTTGTTTATGAAATTCATTTTTATAATGAGGTTGAGCTGATTTTCACTGACCTGTTTATGCCGGTCTAGACACACTTGATTCCCTTACGGAGACATATAAGTACATAGGTTTTAAGATTCTTACTAGTCAGATATATTCCTCTGCGGGGAATAGGTGTTTTGAGTCCCGTTCACTTAGGAAGGTGTAGGTCTTTTCTATTCTGTATTTGGTTTATGGAATGGTACCTGTGCTAATATCAAACTCTGGTTTTATGCATCACCCCACGTCTCCTTTCCCATTAAACAGGCATAAGAGTGTTTTCTAAATGTGAGACTCTGTTCTCTTTCTTAATTCAGTTCATGTGTTGTGATGTTGACATTCCCTCTGTAAGTGATATCTTATGAATAGATTCTTTTTCTGTGTGACTAATTTCACTTAGAATCATCATACCTAAATCCACTCTTTATGCTGCTACTGGCCTTATGACATTGATTTCACGTCTGAGTGATATTCCATTGTACAAAATTACCACAAGTTATTTATGCATTTCTCTTTTTCCTGGGATATTTTAGGTGTACCGAAGTTGAGGTTCTTGTATGCAGAGCAGCCCTAAACTTTGGGGTGCCTGTGTCTTGTCGATATTTAGTCTTCCCAAGTTATATGTCCATGAGTTGAAGTCCCGTTTGCTCGGGGGCTTTGTATTTAAATGTTTTAGGAAACAGCATACACTTCTTCAGAGTGGCTCTTGGATATTTATACCCCACCCATCAGCGTGACTAGGCTCCCTGTTCTCCATGGCCTCTCCTGCATTTCTGGTTTGTACACATTTTTTGGATGGCCTTTCTGAGCAGTAGAAATTGAGACTACTTTGTTGTGCGGATTTGCATTTCCCGCTTGCTTGGTTGGCCAAAAACTCTGTATGTGTTTTTTGCCTGAAGATATTCACGAAAAAAAGGCATACACCCTTTTGCCCAACTGCATCATTTGAGAAATTCTGCTGCTTTTCATATGCTTTAAATGTGAGTACAATCTACCTTTTGAAATCTGTTTCCTGCAATTCTGCCTCTCATTCAGATCCTCTTTGTTGCCTTACCTGAATATATTTTTGGACGTTGGTTATCATTTATATCTTTGCAGGTCTTTGAATTGTCTGCTCCTGAGCTCCATTTTGCAACTCGCTTTTATTGTGAGCTGGCCTCCAAACCTTTGGATTGCTTCTGGCCCTATTCTGGTTCTGAGGAGGTAGGCTGAGCCTTTGGTTAATTCTTCTTCCTAATGGGAAATTAGAGTGACATGTGCCTGTCAAAACTCCTACAGCTAATCTCTCTTTGGTTCCCCCCTTCCCATTTATCCTCTGCACAAATTGCAAACTGTGTGAAACAGGAGGTTAAAGGTGCTGATTCTCCAAGTGGGGAGATTTTTAGTAATGTGGCTGAAACGGAGAACCCCAATACCAGGAGATCAAAAATGGGGTGCATTTTAGACACCTTTCCTGAGCACACGGTGTACATTCATCTCGGTTTCGCAGGCATGTTTTCGCTGTCAGAAGATTTTCTTGAACCTGCCGATTTGGGACCCATGGAATGGGTACCAGGCAGTATTAATTTAAACGGTCTGCATTTCCTCACCCAGCCTCTCTAACATCTCTTAGCGTGCATAGCTTCCAGCCTTATATATCATCCTGCTGTGGGTCTACATGTGTTCAATCCATGTTACATCGTAGCCCTTCAACAAATGTTGTAAGAATTTTTGTCTGTCTCACTGTTTTTATAAATATATTTAAATTTATTTTTATATTGGTTACAGCTGATTTTCAAAGCTCTGTTTTTTGCTGCTGTACATCCACTAGATTCATGTACTGTGAGACAACAATAAATTCTTTCTCAGATGCTTACGAGTCATATGTATTATTGTCCAGTGACTTGAGTGGGCTGAGTGCAGTTCTTTGAGGCACCGTGCAGGCCTTGTCAGTTATTCAATTCGGTACTTGGAATGGTATCTTTGCTAGTTTCAACCTCCTGGATAATACCTCACCATTCCCCACCTTTCCCATTTAGCAGCCTTATGTCTATTTTCTACATATTTGACTATGTTTCTGTTTTGTAGTTTATTTCATGTGTAGCCATTTTTGATTCCACCTTTAAGTGACATCTTATGATATGTGTCTCTTTCTTTCTGACATATGTCACCTAGAATGATCGTATGTAACTCCTCCAGAGTTGTTCCAACTGGCCTTATTTCACTGATTTCTAGATGAGTAATATTCCACTCTACATAAGCACCCCATCTCTTTTATCGATTTTATCCTTCCAGGGACATTTAGGTTATATCCAAGTGGAGGCCCTTTTTAACAGAGAGGTGGTAAACTTTGGCGTGCCTGTTTTCTGTCCATTTTTGTTTTTCCCAAGGTATACCCCCATGAGTGCAAGTGCCCTATGCTCTGTAGCTCATATTTTAGATGTTTTAGCAAACACAATACACTTCTCCAGAGTGGCCGTTGGCAACTTACAATTCCACTATCAGCCTCACAGGGCTCCCTTTTCTCCTCGCCCTGTCCTGCATTTCTGGTGTTTACACTTTATGTGGATGGCCCTTCTGACTGATGTGAAGTGATACATTTTGTAGTATTGATTTCCAGTGCCCACCTGTTTGGTTGGATAAAAAGTGTGTATGGCCTTTACTTGAATATATTCAGAAAACCTGCATACGCCCTTTTGGGCCAACTGCATCATTGGCGATGTTCAGCCCCTTTTCTTGTGCTTTAATGGGGAGTCCTTTCTACCTCTTCTAATCTGTTTCCTGCCACTCTCACTTGCTTACAAGTCATTTTCTCTGACTTACCTCAAGACATTTTTTGACGATAGATATTTTCAACTCTGCAGTTTCATGAATTTTAGTGCCCCTGAGTTCCATTTTTCAACTTGTGTTTTTGGAAACTGGACACAAAACAGCGGGATTTCCTCTAGACCTATTCTGTTTCCGTGGGTAATTCTGGCCTTTGATGAATTTGTCTTCCGGATTGGAAATTAGAGTGGCATGTGCCTGTCCGAACATCTAAGACTTGTCTCTAAATTTTTCTCATCCTTCCGCTTCATCCTCTGGACAAATTCCAAACTGTGTGCAACAGGATGTTGACGGTGCTGATATCCCCAAGTGAGGAGATTGTTAGGAAAGATGCTGGAGGGGTGAACCCGTGCACCAGGCCATGAGGAGATGAGGTGCCTTTTGCAAACTCTTTCCAATCAAACGGTGTACCATCCTCTAGGTGTGACAGGCATGTTTCAGCTGTAGGAAGTGTCCCAAGCATGGAAGGAGAACACCAGGGATTTTTCCAAATCAGTGCCTCCCTGTACCCCAAACTGGGGAATTTTTAAGCTACGGCTACACGTATGTCCATTAAGTGCCTTGGGAAATAGGCAGAGCCCAAATTTTAGATGACTGAAATCTTCAGGTTCAGAAGCGTTCACCATCGGCCTTGCTTAGGTTACATTTTATCTGTCATTGATAGATGATGTCAATAAAAATATCGATTCTTTTTCAGATTATTTCCCCTTATAGGTTATTGCAAAATATTCAGTGTAGTTCCCTATGCTATACAGTAGTTCCTTGTTGATGATCTATTTTATACATAGCAGTGTGTATGTGTTAATCCCAAACTGTTAATTTATCCCTTCTCCTACCTTTCCCCTTTGGTAATAATAAATTATAAGATTTTATACTTCTCAGAAATGGGGGAGCTGAAAGAGAGGTATCCTTTTCAATGGAAAAGCATTCAAAACAAGATTGAAGCTTCAGCCAAGAGTATTCGATGTACATCCATGGAAATAAATCACTTCATTTCTCTAATGTTGACCTGACAAATAAGACAGACGTCTTCACTCAACTTGCTTATAGTAAAGTGATGGAAATATCAAATGTAAGTCTTAGAAACATCTTATTTTACCCGAGCATTATACACTGCTCTATGTTAACTACAGTTTGGCTCACACATCTGTTCATTGAAGTTATAAGGTTCTCAATATCTGTTACTGATCCTCCAGAGTTGACCCCAACAGGAGTCCCCGTGCCCAGTGTCATTGGAGCCAACAGATCAAGACTGAGTTTTGTTCAGAAGCAAAGGAATCATTATTTTGAAAACAGAATGGAGAGGTGAGAGCGTGCACGCCCCCATGGGCTCTGGGCTGGACTGCTGTGTAGGGATCCCAGCAGCGTCAGTGGGAGGGAGGGGATGGAGCTCTCGAGGGCTGGGTTGGCTGCAGCTCAGGCACTGAGCCTCAGAGTCTGCATGGGACCCCGCTAGCTGAGGTTTCGACCCAGCCATTCTGCACTAGGAAATCGGGTCTGAAGTGCCGGGTGTGGGACCTCTGCATACGGAACCCTAGACACACGTGAATTAGACAAAGCACAAAGGAAAAACATGTTAGACTTTATTTTATTGCTCAGATTCTCTTTTTATCTCCCAGGAATTTTTAATGAACGTTGCCAGAGACGAACACCTCCTCTGCTTTTTGTTCCATTCCTCATTCTTGGGGTGTTGAGGGTGCAGACCCCTCTTTTGTAACTGCTTCATGCTGTGGTGGGAGACCTGATACCTGGAGGGAGGGGCAAAACTTCTCCCCACCAGCCTCCAGGTGAGGTTGATTGTCCCAAGGCCTCCTGCCTCACTTCTCGTCCGCCTGAGCACCAGCATTGGAAGTGTTATAGATTCTAATGACCTTTAAGTGTCCAGGAAAGAGATGTGCATAGATGCTGAGGTGGCAGGTTTCACCCCACCCCACATTTGTTTGGCGACCTTAGGCTAACGGTTTGTGCCAGCCTAGATGCTCTGACCAGTAGTCTGTGCTTTCTTTAATTAGGTCCCTGAATTAATGTACAAACAGCACCATGTGTCAGAGCCCTGCCCGCACAACTCCCAGACAGTCCAGGGTCAGTGGTGATCCAGGACCATGACGTCCACTGAGTCAATGGCTTTTAGAAGTAGCAAGCAGTCCAGCTGGTCATATTGGCCACAATCACCGCGGTGTCTGTAGGGTTTTCTACTGTGAAAGCGTGATATACGTTTCCCCAGCCAAGCTTATTAGCTCCCCTCTGGGTGCAGTAAGTCCTGCAAGCAGTAGTCTGCTCTTTCGGGGCACAGCCTTCTTGTTTTCTGAGAGAAACTCCAGGTCAAGTGATGGTCACATGAGTAATCTTGGGGGCCCATTGCCCCCGTTTGTCTCTCTAGAGGTTGGAGTTGGAGGGCCTCCTCACTCGATTTCAGTGTGTCCACAGAGCGACCCCTGCAACTTCAGGGCATGATGGGTGGTTAGGATCACGACGTGGGGTCCTTCTCCATTAGGAGGGAGCTGGCCTTGTGGGCTGTTGATTTCCAGCTTTTTACATACCCCAGTATCCTGGCCTTATGAGTCGGTGGGCAAAGCCCTTGGTGACCATAGTTTATCATACCTGAAGGGCATTCTTGTGTTGCTCCATTTCAAGTGGTCCCAGTTTTTGCACTAAGGCTCCAAGGGCGATTAACCTTTGACCAGGTATGTAAAGGTCAAAGGGCTTAGCTAAATTAGGGAGTTCCTGGGCAAGGGTCTGAATTGACTGCTCTTTCCTTTCTTGAAGGATGCTTCTGGATTCTATTCAAAAGGATCATCATCTTTTCGTGTCAGTGTTTCATGTAGAGGCCCAGCTATTAGACTGTAGTTAGGGATCCAGATGCAGAAAACCTTGGCCTCCCCAGGAACCCCTAAGCTGTCTTCTAGTTTTAGAAGAGGTAAGGCTGCAAATGGCTTCTTCCCTATCCTGGGATGCGTTTCTCCGAATATCTGTGAGAATGAAGCCCAGGCATGTCACCTGAGCCTGGGATATTTGAGCCTTTTTCTTGGAAACCTTCTATCCTTTCTTGGCTAGGTAGTTCAGAGGCGTCTTTAGTAGGCCTGGCGATCAGAATGTCATCTGCATATTGAAGGAGGGTTCCCTTTTACAGAGGTAGAACTTTTAGGTCTTTAGAGGACATTTCCCCAATGATGGTGTGGGGATTTTTGTACCATTGGGGCAGGACGGCCCAGCATTATTGCTTGTGTTGCATGTTGTGTCCTGCCACTCACAAGCCAAAAATTCTTGTGACTCTGAGATGAATGGAATACAGAAGAAGGCATCATTGAAGTCTAATACAGAATGCCATGGCCTGGTGGATGGTAGAATGAGCAGCAGGGTGTAGGAAATAGGAGCTACTGGATGTATATCCTCGGTGGCTTCACTGACTGTCCTGATATCCTTTACCAGGTCTCCAGCAGCCCATGGGGCTCTCGTGGTCAGGCCAATCCCAGGATATGGAGCTCACCTGGGCTGCACCCCCCACCCCACAGCCCACGGGGCTCTCATGTTCAAGTCCCTCCCAGGGTATGGAGCTCACCTGTGCAGCTACCCAGCAGCCCATGGGGCTCTCATAGTCAGGCCCTTCCCAGGATACGGAGCTCCCCTGGGCAGGTACCCCAGCAGGGCTGGACACACAGGAATTGTGCACATAACCCAACTTGCAGATAACCCCCAGCTCACCTGTTGCTCACAGCTGACACAGAACACCTCCGAGCAGGACTTGAACTAACAAACAGCAGCTCTGACAGGTCTGTGACCCTGGCTATCACTCTGTGCAGCCTCTCTCTGCCTGGTCTTCCAGACACTTCCACTGCAGCCAGGGCACCAGGCCTCTGTCTCCACCCACCATCATTCCTCTCCCTGACTCCTGGGTTCCTCTCAATAGGATACGGTCTTCTTCAAGTTGTTTTCCACTCATGGACCAGATAAAATGATAAGAAAACAAGCCGCAGCTGCAGCCCCTTGTCTATCCTGACTCTCAAGAGCTCACACCTGTTCCTTGAGACTGGCCCGTTTTGCAAGGTTCATTTTCTGCAACTGTGAGCCCCTGAGGGGAGAGGATCGGCCTATTTGGGCAGCCTGACACTGCCTGCCAGCCCCCTACCAATGTGTGCCAGGGTTGAGGTCAATATGAACACCTCTCCAGTCAACAAGAGCCCCTGTAGCTATGCCTGACACCATATTCTCTGCCCCATCATCTGTGTCAGGGCTGGGGTGGTGGGAGGGAGTGAGGGGCCGTGGCTTTGTGGGTGGCCCAGTGTGAGTGGGGCTCTGCTGGACTTTCTGCAGGAGTTGCTAGGCTGCCACCTGCTAAAGAAGAGGATGTGTCACCCATACCTGCCGCTGGAAATTCTCCCCAGGCAGAGGTGAGGAAGTAAAAAAGCAGTGGGGGCCGTGGCAGGAGGGGTATCTCAGGCAGGGAAATGGAAAGCTTCCAGAAGAGCATCTGGGGTCAGGACCATCCTGGCTGGCCTTCAGGCACAAAGTCGGCCTGCGTGCTGTCGCTGGTGTGGCTCCACAGCCCTTCCTCTAGGCTTGCAAGTGCTTGTACATATTCAGGTGTTTTACCTGGAAAGGGTGGGAAGAGTTCAGCTGCAGCAGGACTGGGGCTCAGCTCACATTTACTCACAGACGCCTCGACACAGTCCCCCAGCTTTGCAATGAGGATGCTCCTTGTCGGGGGGAGTGCTGCTGAGTGCATGGGAGACGATTTCCCACCTCTGACCAACTTAAGAATTTTTTACCACTGGAGCAAGTGCCCTGATACGATTTTCCTCTGTATTACTGGTGGGTACTGTTTTTTTTTTTTTCTTTTTTTCTTTTTGATTCAAGGTAGATTTTATTTATTCCTCTTTTTTTTTAATTTGGAGATATAAACATGGAAATAATGCATTAATATTAAGACGTCTATGTGAAGGGAAAAACTTTTTTTCTGTTTTCTTTTATTAAATGCTATTTATTTTTATTTTTTTAAATTTATTTCTTTTATACAGCAGGTTCTTATTGGATATCTATTTTATACATATAAGTGTGCACATGTGAATCCCAGTCTCCCAATTCATCCCACCACCATCCTCACATGGCGTTCCCCCCTTGGTGTCCATATGTTTGTTCTCTACATCTGTGTCTCTATCTCTGCCCTGCAAACTGGTTCATCTGTACCATTTTTCTAGGTTCCGCATATATGCATTAATATACAATATTTGTTTTTCTCTTTCTGACTTACTTCACTCTGTATGTCAGTCTCTAGATCCATCAAAGTCTCTACAAATGACCCAATTTCATTCCTATGTATGGCTGAGTAATATTCCATTGTATATATGTACCACATCTTTATCCATTCGTCTGTCTGTGGGCACTTAGGTTGCTTTCATTACCTGGCTATTGTAAAGAGTGCTGCAATGAACATTGTGGTGAATGTGTCTTTTTGATTTATGGTTTTCTCTGGGTATATGTCCAGTAGTGGGATTGCTGGATTATATGGTAATTCTATTTTTAGTTTTTTAAGGAACCTCCATACTGTTCCCCATAGAGACTGTATCAATTTACATTCCCAAAAATAGTGGAAGAACTTTCCTTTTCTGCACACCCTCTCCAGCATTTGTTGTTTGTAGATTCTCTGTTGATGCCCATTCTAACAGGTGTGACGTGACACCTCATTGTAGTTGCCATTTCCATTTCTCTAATAATTAGTGATGTTCAGCAGATTTTCATGTGCGTACTGGCCATCTCTATGTCTTCTTGGAAGAAATGTCTATTTAGATCTTTTTCCATTTTTGTATTGGGTTGTTTGTTTTATTAATATTGAGCTGTATGAGCTGTTTATATATATATTGGAGATTAATCATTTGTCCATTGATTCGTTTGCAAATGATTTCTGCCATTCTGAGGGTTGTCTTTTTGTCTTGTTTGTTGTTTCCTTTGATTTGCAAAAGCTTTTAAGTTTCATTAGGTCCCATCTGTTTAGTTTTCTTTTTTTATTTCATTACTATAGGAGGTGGATCAAAAAAGATCTTCCTGTGATTTACGTCAGAGCATCCTTCGTAAGTTTTCCTCTCAGAGTTTTATACTGTCCAGTCTTACATTAAGGTCTCTAATCCATTTTGAATATATTTTTATGTATGGTGTTGGGGAGTGTTCTAATTTCATTCTTTTACATGTAGCTGTCCATATTTCCCAGCAGCAATGATTGAAGAAACAGTCTTATCTCCATTGTATAGTCTTGCTTCCTTTGTCATAGATTAGTTGACCATAGGTGTGTAGGTTTATCCCTGGGCTTTCTTTTTTTTTTTTTTTTCTTTTACACGTTTGTTGGAGTATAATTGATTTACAATGGAGTGTTCGTTTCTGCTGTATAACAAACTGAATCAGCTATACATATACAAATATCACCAGAACCCCTCCCTCTTGCATCTCCCTCCTACACTCCATATCCCACCCCTTTATGTGGTCACAAAGCACCGAGCTGATCTCCCTGTTCTATGTGGCTGCTTCCCAGTAGCTATCCGTGTTACATTTCGTAACGTATTTATGTCCATGCCACTCTCTCACTTCGTCCCATCTTAACCATCCGCCTTCCAGTGTCCTCAAGTCCTTTCTCTATGTCTGTGTCCTTAATCCTGTCCTGCCACTAGGTTCTTCAAAATCTTTTTTTTTCTTCATTAGATTCCGTATATCTCTGTTAACATACAGTATTTGTTTTTCCCTTTCTGACTTACTTCACTGTGTAGGACAGATTCTAAGTCCATCCACCTCAGTACAAATAACTCAGTTTTGCTTTTTTTATGGCTGAGTAATATTCCATTGTATATATGTGCCAGATCTTCTTTATGCATTCATCAGTCGATGGACACTTAGGTTGCTTCCATGTCCTGACTATTGTAAATAGAGCTGCAATGAACATTTTTGTACATAACTCTTTTTGAATTATGGTTTTCACAAGGCAAATGCCCAGTAGTTGGATTGTTGTGTCGTATGGTACTTCTATTGTTAGTTATTTAAAGGAACCTCCGTACTGTTCTCCCTAGTGCCCATATCAATTTACATTCCCACCCACAGTGCAAGTGTGTTCCCTTTTCTCCAATAAAGGCCTCTCCAGCATTTATTGTTTTGTAGATTTTTTTGATGATTGCCACTCTGACTGCTGTGAGGTGATACGTCACGGTAGTTTTGATTTGCATTTCTCTAATGATTAGTAATGTTCAACATCCTTTCATGTGTTTCTTGGTAATCTTCATATCTTCTTTGGATAAATGTCTATTTAGGTCTTCTGCCCGTTTTTGGATTGGGTTGTTTGTTTTTGTGATATTGAGCTACATGCGGTGCTTGTAAAGTTTGGAGATTAATCCTTTGTCAATTGCTTCATTTGAAAATATTTTCTCTCATTCTGAGGGTTGTTTTTGCATCTTGTTTATGTTTTCCTGTACTGTGTGAAAGCTTTTAAGTTTCATTAGGTCCCATTTGTTAATTTCTGTTTTTATTTCCATTTCTCTAGGAGGTGGGTCAAAAAGGATCTTGCTGTGATTTATGTCATAGAGTGTTCTGCCTATGGTTCCCTCTAAGTGTTTTATAGTGTCTGGTCTTATATTTAGATCTCTAATCAATTTAGAGTTTATTTTTGTGTATGGTGTTATGGAGTGTTCTAATTTCATTCTTTTATGTGTAGGGTTCCAGTTTTCCCAGCACCAATTACTGAAGAGACTGTCTTTTCTCCATTGTATATCCTTAGCTCCTTTGTCATAGATGAGATAGCCATAGGTATGTAGGTTTATCTCTGGGCTTTCTGTGCTGTTCCATTGATCTGTGTTTATGCCAATCTACATACACTTGATTCCATTATGGAGACATATAAATACATAGGTTTCAAGGTTATTACCAGTCAGATATATTCCTCTTCAGTGAATAGGTTGTTTTGTGTCCAGTTCATTGAGAAAGGAGTAGGTCTTGTCTATTACATATTTGGTATATGGAATGGGATCTGTGCTAATTTCAAACTCTGCTTTTACACATCACCCCACGTCACCTTTCCACTTAAGGAGGAATAAGTGTGTTTTCTAAATGTGTAACTCTGTTCACATTTGAAATTCAGTTCATGTGTAGCAATGTTTACATTCCCTCTATAAGTGATATATTACAATAAGTTTCTTTTTCTTTGTGGCTCATTTCACTTAGCATCATCGTACCTAAAGCCACTCATTATGCTGCTATTGGCCTTATGACATTGATTTTATGTCTGAGTGACATTACATTGTATATAAGTACCACAACATCTATATCCATTTTTTTTTCCTTTCCTGGGATATTTAAAGTGTAGCGAAGTCGAGGTTCTTGTAAACAGAGCAGCCCTAAAGTTTGGGCTGGCTGTGTGTTGTGGATTTTTAGTTTTCCCATAATACACGCCCATGAGTGGAAGTGTGCTATGCTCTGTAGCTCAGTTTTAAAAAACAACATACAGTTCTCCAGAGAGGCTGTTGGCAATTTTCATCCGGTCCAGCGGCATAACCAGGCTCCCTTTTCTCCTTGGCCTGTCCTGCATTTGTGGTTTTTACACTATTTGCAGATGGCCCTTTTGACTGGAGGTAAGGGACACTACTATGTAGTGTGGATTTGCAATGCCTGATGGCTTGCTTGGCCAAAAAGGGCATATGCATTTTTTCCCGAATATATTCAAGAAAATACACATACTCCCTTTTCGGCCAAGACAACATTGTCGAAGTTCTGTCGGTTTTCATGTGCTTTAGAGATGACTCCAATCTACGTCTTGAAATCTGTTTCCTTCAATTCTGCCTTGCATTCAAATCCTCTTCACTGCCTTACCTCAATATATTTCTGGATGATAGTTGTCCTTTATAACTCTGCAAGTTTGTGAATTGCTGTGCCCCTGATTTCCATTTTTCAACTCGCCTATTTGTGAGCTGGCTGCAATACCGCAGGATGGCTGTAGGCCCTAGTCTGGTTCCGGGGCGTCAGGCTGAGCCTTTGGTTATTTCTTCTTCCTGATGGGAAACTAGAGTGACATGTGCTCATCCAAACACCTACAGCTAATCTCTCATTTGTTTCCCCTCTTCCTGTTCATCCTCTGAATAATTTGCAAACTGTGCATAACAGGAGGGTAAAGGTGCTGACACTCCAAGTGGGGAGATTTTTAGTAATGCAGATGGAATGATGAAGACGAGCACGACAAAAGGAAAAATGAGGTACCTTTTAGAAAACTTTCCCAATTACACAGTGTACCATCCACTGGGTTTCCCATGCATGCTTTAACTGTAGGAAGATTCCCTTAAACCTGGAGAGTTGGGACCACTAGAATGGGTAGTACACACTATTGCTCTAAGTCGTGTTCTTTTGCTCACACAAACTCAACAATCTTGTCAGCCTCAAGTGTCCAGTTTTATGTCTCATCCAGCTGTGGGTGTAAAGGTGGACAATCCAGGTTGCAACAAAGGCCCTGAACGTAATTCTTAAGGCTTTCTCTCTGTTTCGCTGTTTTTTTGTTTTGTTTTGTTTTGTTTTTATTTTTATTTATTTTATATTTTTTTATTTTTTATTTTTTTGCTTTATAGCAAATTTAATCAGTTATACATATACATATGTTCCCATATCCCCTCCCTTTTGCGTCTCCCTCCCACCCTCCCTATCCCACCCCTCCATGCAGTCACAAAGCACGGAGCTGATCTCCCTGTGCTATGCGGCTGCTTCCCACTAGCTATCTACTTTACGTTTGGTAGTGTATATATGTCCATGCCGCTCTTTCACTTTGTCACAGCTTACCCTTCCCCCTCCCCATATCCTCAAGTCCATTCTCTAGTAGGTCTGTGTCTTTATTCCTGTCTTACTCCTATGTTCTTCATGACAATTTTTTTTCTTAAATTCCATATATATGTGTCAGCATACAGTATTTGTCTTTCTCTTTCTGACTTACTTCACTCTGTATGACAGACTCTAGGTCCATCCACCTCTTTACAAATAGCTCAATTTCATTTCTTTTTATGGCTGAGTAATATTCCATTGTATATATGTGCCACATCTTCTTTACCCATTCATCTGATGATGGACACTTAGGTTGTTTCAATCTCTGGGCTATTGTAAATAGGGCTGCTATGAACATTTTGGTACATGTCTCTTTTTGAATTATGGTTTTCTCAGGGTATATGCCCAGTAGTGGGATTGCTGGGTCATATGGTAGTTCTATTTGTAGATTTTTAAGGAACCTCCATACCGTTCTCCATAGCAGCTGTACCAATTCACATTCCCACCAGCAGTGCAAGAGTGTTCCTTTTTTTCCACACCCTCTCCAGCATTTATTGTTTCTAGATTTTTTGATGATGGCCATTCTGACTGGTGTGAGATGATATCTCATTGTAGTTTTGATTTGCATTTCTCTAATGAGCAAAGATGTTGAGCATCCTTACATGTGTTTGTTGGCAGTCTGTATATCTTCTGTGGAGAAATGTCTATTTAGGTCTTCTGCCCATTTTTGGGTTGGGTTGTTTGTTTTTTTTGTTATTGAGCTGCATGAGCTGCTTATAAATTTTGGAGATTAATCCTTTGTCAGTTGCTTCATTTACAAATATTTTCTCCCATTCTGAGGGTTGTCTTTTGGTCTTGTTTATGGTTTCCTTTGCTGTGCAATAGATTTTAAGTTTCATTAGGTAACATGTGTTTATTTTTGTCTTTATTTCCATTTCACACTGTTTCGCTGTTTTTGCATTTGGCTTTTCAAATTTATTTTTATAAGGGTGTTTAGCTGAATTTCAGTGCTGTGTTCATTCTGTTATACACACATATGATTCCTTTATGGAGACATGATAATACATATGATTTAAAATTCTTGGAGTCAGATATATTCCTCTGCAATGAATAGGGGGTGTTGAGTCCAGTTCATTGTGCAGGGAGTAGGTGAGGTCTATTACATACATGGTGTATGTAACGGTATATGTGCTAATTAAAAACTGTGGTTTTATGCATCAACCCACCTCTCCTTTCCCCTTAAGCTGGCAGAATATTGTTTTCTAAGTGTGTGACTCTGTTGTGTTTGTAATTCAGTTCATTCGTAGCCAAGTGTACATTCCCACTATGAGGGATATCTTATGATAAGATTCGGTACTCTGTTATCTTTCCTAACTCAGTTCATACGTACCCATGTTTACAGGATCTTCATAAGTGATATCTTATGATAAGTTTCTTTTTCTGTGTGACTTATTTCACTTAGAATCATCGTACCTGAATCCACTCATTTTGCTGCTACTGGCCTCATGACATTGATTTCATGGCTGAAGGATATTCCATCATACATAAGTACCACAATTCCTTGAACCATTTTTGTCTTTCCTGGTATATTTAAGGTGTACCCAAGTTGAGGTTCTTGTAAGCAGTGCAGCCCTAAATATTTGGGTGGATCAGTCTTACTGATATTCAGTTTTCCCAAGGTATATTCCCTAGACTGGAAGTGCCCTTGGCTCTGTACCTCTGTTGTTTACTTGTTTTAGGGAACACAATGCACTCCTCCAGAGAGGAAGTTGGCAATTTACATCCCGTCCATCAGCATAACAAGGCTCCCTATTCTCCAGGGCCTGTCTTGCCTTTCTGGTTTTTACACATTTTGCTCATGTCCCTTTTCACCGGTGGGAAGTGATAATTCTTTGTAGTGCAGATTTGCATTGCCCGCTTGCTTGCCTGGCCAAAAAGGATGTATTCGTTTTCTCCTGAATATATTCAGTAGAAAATGCATATGCCTCTTTTGTCCAAGTGCATCATTGTCGAAGTTGTGCCCCTCTTCCTGTGCTTTAAAGGCGATTCCAACGTACATCAAGAATCTGTTTCCTGCTATTCTGCATCGTTTTCAAGTTCGGCACTTTGCATACCATCAACATATTTTTGGACAATAGTTGTCCCTTTTTACCCTGCCAGTTTGTGAATTGTGTGCCCCTGAGCTCCATTTATCAACTTGTCTTTTGTGAGCTGACCCCAAGTCTGTAATTTTGGTTCAGGACTTATACTTGTTCCCGGCGGGTGGCTCAGTCTTTGGTTAATTCTTCTTCCTGCCTGGCAATTAGAGTGACATGTGCCCGTCCAAATGCCTAACAGCTACTGTCTCATTGGTTCTCCCTCTTCCCTTTCATCCTCTGCCAAATTGGCAACCTGTGCGAACCAGGAGTTTAAAGGGGTTGTCTCTCCAAGTTGGCAGATTGATAGTAAAGCAGTTGGAAAGTCAAACCGGGGCACAAGGAGAGGGACTATTAGTTGAGTTTTAGAAACCTTTCATATTCAAGGTGTGTCCATTCTCTAGGTTTCCCGTAAATGTTATAGCTGTAGTAGATTTCCCTTCAACCTGGAGAGTTTGGAACCATGGAATGGGTGTCATGCATTATTGCTTTAAAGGGTCTGCATTTGCTCACCCAATCTCACCAATCCTCTCAGTCCCAAGTGTCCAGCCTTATGCCACATCCAGCTGTCATTGTAGACAGGGTCATTCCACGTTTCATCAGAGACCCTGAAGGAATTGTAAAGAATTTCCCTGTTTTTTGGTTTTGTTTTTGAAATTCCTTTTTATAGTGGCTTTGAGCTGATTCTCGCTGCCATGTTTATGCCAGTCTAGTCACACTTGATTCCCTTACGGAGACATATCAATACATAGATTTTAAGATTCTTACTAGTCAGATATATTCCTCGGTGGAAAATATGGGGTTTTGAGTCCCTTTCACCGAGGATGGTGTAGGTATTGTCTATTCCATAGGTGGTTTTTGAAACGGTACCTGTGCTTATATCAAACTCTGGTTTTATGCATCACCCCACCTCTCATTCCCCCTTTAGCAGGCATAAGAGTGTTTTCTAAATGTGAGACTCTCTTCTCTTTTCTAACTCAGTTCATGTGTAGCCATATTTATAGGATCTTCATAAGTGATATCTTATGATAAGTTTCTTTTTCTATGTGATTTATTTCACTTAGAATCATCATACCTGAATCCAATCATTTTGCTGCTACTGCTCTTATGACATTGATTTCATGGCTGAGGGATATTCCATCATACATAATTACCAATATTTTTTGAACCATTTTTATTTTTCCTGGTATATTTAAGGTGTACCCAAGTTGAGGTTCTTGTAAGCAGTGCAGCCCTAAATTTTGGGGTGTCTCTGTCTTATGGATTTTCAGTTTTCCCACGGTATATTCCCTAGACTGGTTGTGCCCTTGGCTCTGTAGCTCTGTTGTTTACTTCTTTTAGGGAACACAATGCACTCCTCCAGAGAGGCAGTTGGCAATTTACATCCCTCCCATCAGCATAACAAGGCTCCCTGTCCTCCAGGGCCTGTCTTGCCTTTCTGGTTTTTACACATTTTGCGGATGTCCCTTTTGACCGGTGGGATGTGATACTTCTTTTTAGTTCAGATTTGCATTGCCCGCTTGCTTGGTTGGCCAAAAAGGGCATATATGTTTTCTTCTGAATATATTCAGAAGAAAACGCATATGCCCTTTTTGGACAAGTACATCATTGTCGAAGTTGTGCCCCCTTCCTGTGCTTTACAGTTGATTCCAATGTACTTTTTGACATCTGTTTCCTGCTATTCTGCCTCGCATTTAAGTCCACCTCGTTGCCTTCCCTCAAAAGAATATTGGACGATAGTTGTCCTTTATTGTCTGCCATTTTGTGAATTGCTGTGCCCCTGAGCTCCATTTTTCAAGTCGTTTTTTGTGAGGTGAAACGCAAGTCCCATATTCTGGCCCAGGAGCTATACTGGTTCCCAGTGGGTGCCTGAGACTTTGGATAATTCTTCTTACTGCCCGGAAATTAGAGTGACATGTACCCGTCCACATAACTAACAGCCACTCTCTCATTGGTTCTCCCTCTTCCGTTCAATCCTATGAAAATTGGCAACATGTGCGAAACAGGAGATTAAAGGTGTTGTCTCTCCAGGTTGGGAGATAGTTAGTAAAGCAGATGGAAAGTCAAACCGGAGCACCAGGAGAGGGACAATTAGTTGAGTTTTACAAATCTTTCATATTCACAATGTGTCCATTCTCTAGGTTTCCCGTACATGTTATAGCTGTAGTAATATTCCCTTCAACTGGGAGAGTTGGGACCCATGGAATCGGTGACACACATTATTGCTTTAAACGGTCTGCATTTGTTCAACCAATCTCACCAATCCACTCAGTCCCAAGTGTCCAGCCTTATGCCACATCCAGCTGTCGTTGTAGACAGGGTCATTCCAGGTTACATCTGAGACCCTGAAGGAATTGTAAAGAATTTCCCTGTTTGGTTGTTTTGTTTTTGAAATTCTATTTTATAGTGTGTTTGAGCTGATTCTCACTGCCAAGTTTATGCCAGTCTAGACACACTTGTTTCCCTTACGGAGACATATCAATACATAGGTTTTAAGATTCTTAGTAGTCAGATAAGTTCCTCTGCAGAAAATATGGGGTTTTGAGTCCCTTTCACTGAGGAAGGTGTAGGTCTTGTCTCTTCCATACTTGGTTTTTGGAACGGTACCTGTGATTATATCAAACTCTGGTTTTATGCATCACCCCACCTCTCCTTCCCCCTTAATCAGTCATAAGAGTGTTATCTAAATGTGAGACTCTCTTCTCTTTCCTAACTCAGTTCATGTGTAGTCATGTTTACAGGATCTTCATAAGTGATATCTTATGATAAGTTTCTTTTCCTGTGTGACTTATTTCACTTAGATTCATCGTACCTGAATCCACTCATTTTGCTGCTTCTGGTCTTATGACATTGATTTCATGGTTGAGGGATATTCCATTGTATGTAAATACCAATATTTTTGAAAAATTTTTATCTTTCCTCGGATATTTAAGGTGTACCAAAGTTGAGGTTCTTGTAAGCAGTGCAGCCCTAAATATTGGGGTGGCTTTGTCTTATTGATTTTCAGTTTTCCCAACGTATATTCCGTAGACTAGAAGTGCCCTTGTCTCTGTAGCTCTGTTGTTTACTTGTTTTAGGGAAAACAATGCACTCTTCCAGAGGGGCAGTTGGCAATTTACATCCCACCCATCAGCATAACAAGGCTCCCTGTTGTCCAGAGCCTCTCTAGCTTTTCTGGTTTTTACACATTTGGTGGATGTCCCTTTTGACTGGTGGGAAGTCATACTTCTTTGTACTGCAGATTTGCATTGCCCGCTTGCTTGCTTGCTCTAAAAGGACGTATGCGTTTTCTCCTGAATATATTCAGGAGAAAACACATACGCCCCTTTTGGCCAAGTGCATCATTGTTGAAGTTGTGCCCCTCTTCCTGTGCTTTAAGGGTGATTCCAACGTACCTCTAGAAATCTGTTTCCTGCTATACTGCCCCCTATTTCAAGTTCTCTTCTTTGCCTACCCTCAACATATTTTTGGACGATAGTTGTCCTTTATTATTCTGCCAGTGTGTGAATTGTGTGCCCCTGAGCTCCATTTTTCAACTCGTCCTTTGTGAGCTGAACGCAACTCCGAAATTTTGGTTCAGGACCTATAATTGTTCTCGGGGGGTGGCTGAGACTTTGGTTAATTATTCTTCCTGCCAGGCAATTAGAGTGACATGTGCTCGTCCAAATGCCTAACAGCTACTGTCTCATTGGTTCTCCCTCTTCCCTTTCATCCTCTGCCAAATTGGCAACCTGTGCGAACCAGGAGTTTAAAGAGGCTGTCTCTCCAATTTGGCAGATTGATAGTAAAGCAGTTGGAAAGTCAACCCGGAGCACAAGGAGAGGGACTATTAGTTGAGTTTTAGAAACCTTTCATATTCAAGGTGTGTCCATTCTCTAGGTTTCCCGTACATGTTATAGCTGTAGTAGATTTCCCTTCAACCTGGAGAGTTCATACCCATGGAAAGGGTGCCATGCATTATTGCATTAAAGGGTCTGCATTTGCTCACCCAAACTCACCAATCCTCTCAGTCTCATGTGTCCAGCCTTATGCCACATCCAGCTCTCATGTAGATAGGGTCATTCCAGGTTTCATCGGAGACCCTGAAGGAATTGAAAAGAATTTCCCTTTTTTTTTGTTTTGTTTTTGAAATTCCATTTTATAGTGGGTTTGAGCTGATTCTCACTGCCATGTTTATGCCAGTCTAGACAATCTTGATTCCATTACGGGGACATATCAATACATAGGTTTTAAGATTCTTACTAGTAAGATATATCCCTCTGCATGGAATATGGGGAGTTGAGTCCCTTTCACTGAGGCAGGTGTAGTTCTTGTCTATTCCGTATTTGGTTTTTGTAATGATACCTGTGCTTATATCAAACTCTGGTTTTATGCATCACCCCACCTCTCCTTCCCCTTTAAGCAGGCATAAGAGTGTTTTCTAAATGTGAGTGTCTGTTCTCTTTCCTAACTCAGTTCATGTGTAGCCATGTTACAGGATCTTCATACGTGATATTTTATGATAAGTTTCTTTTTCTGTGTGACTTATTTCACTAAGAATCATCGTACCTGAGTCCACTCATTTTGCTGCTACTGGTCTTATGACATTGATTTCATGGCTGAGGAATAGTCCATCTTATGTAAGGAATACAAATTTTTGAACCATTTTCATCTTTCCTGGGATATTTAAGGTGTACCCAAGTTGAGGTTCTTGTAAGCAGTGCAGCCCGAAATATTGGGGTGGCTCGGTCTTATTGATTTTCAGTTTTCCCAAGGTATATTCCCTAGACTGGAAGTGCCCTTGGCTCTGTAGCTCGGTTGATTACTTGTGTATAGAACACAATGCACTCCTCCAGTGAGGCAGTTGGCAATTTACATCCCATCCATCAGCATAACAAGGCTCCGTGTTTTCCAGGGCCTCTCTAGCCTTTTTGGTTTTTACCCATTTTGTGGATGTCCCTTTTGACCGGTGGGAAGTGATACTTCTTTGTAGAACATATTTGCATTGCCCACTTGCTTGCTTGGCCAAAAAGGCCATATGCGTTTTCTCCTGAATATATTCAGGAGAAAACGCTTTCACCCTTTTTGGCCAAGTTTATCACTGTCACAGTTGTGCCGCTCTTCATGTGCTTTAAAGGCGATTCCAACGTACCTCTTGAAATCTCTTTCCTGCTATTCTGCCTCGCTTTCAAGTCCGCCTCGTTCTCTTCCCTAAACAGATTTTTGGAAGATAGTTGTCCTTTATAACTCTGCCAGTTATGGAAGTGCTGTGCCCCTGAGCTCCATTTTTTCACTCGTTTTTTGTGAGCTGTACGCAAGTCTAAATTTTGGTTCAGGACATATAGTGGTTCCCAGTGGGTGGCTGAGACTTTGGTTAATTCTTCTTCCTCCCGGGATATAAGAGTGACATGTGCCCGTCGAAATGCCTAACAGCTAATCTCTCATTGGTTCTCCCTCTTCCCTTTCATACTGTGCCAAATTGGCAACGTGTGCGAACCAGGTGGTTAAAGGTGCTGTCTCTGCATGTTGGGAGACAGATAGTAAAGCAGTTGGAAAGTCAAACCGGAGAACCAGGAGGCGGACTATTCGTTGAGTTTTAGAGACCTTTCGTATTCACAGTGTGTCCATTCTCTAGGTTTCCCTTACATGTTATAGCTGTTGTAATATTCCCTTCAACATGGAGAGTTGGGACCCATGGAATGGTTGCCACTCATTATTGCTTTAAAGTGTCTGCATTTGCTCTCCCAATCTCAACAATCCTCTCAGTCCAAAGTGTCCAGCCTTATGCCACATCCAGCTGTCATTGTAGATAGGGTCATTCCAGGTTTCATCAGAGACCCTGAAGGAATTGTAAGGAATTTCCCTGTTTTTTTGTTTTGTTTTTGAAATTCCTTTTTATAGTTGGTTGAGCTGATTCTCACTGCCATGTTTATGCCAGTCTAGACACACTTGATACCCTTATGGAGACATGTCAATACATAGGTTTTAAGATTCTTACTAGTAAGATATGTTACTCTGCAGTGAATATGGGATGTTGAGTCCCTTTCACTGAGGAAGGTGTAGGTCTTGTCTATTCCGTATTTGGTTTTTGGAACTGTACGTGTACTAATATCAAACTCTGGTTTTATGCATCACCCCACCTCTCCTTCCCCCTTAAGAAGGCATAAGGGTGTTTTCTAAATGTGAGACTCCCTTCTCTTTCCTAATTCAGTTCATGTGTAGCCATGTTTACAGGATCTTCATAATTGATATCTTATAATAATTTTATTTTTCTGTGTGACTTATTTCACTTAGAATTATCGTACCTGAATCCACTCATTTTGCTGCTACTGCCCTTATGACATTGATTTCATGGCTGAGGGATATTCTGTCATACGTAAGTACCACATTTTCTTGAACCATTTTTGTCTTTCCTGGGATAATTAAGGTGTACCCAAGTTGAGGTTCTTGTAATCAGTGCAGCCCTGAATTTTGGTGTGTATCTGTCTTATTAATTTTCAGTTTTCCCAAGCTATATTCGCTAGACTGGAAGTGCCCTTGGCTCTGTAGCTCTGTTGTTTACTTGTTTTAGGGAACACAATGCACTCCTCCAGAGAGGCAGTTGGCAATTTACATCCCGCCCATCAGCATAACAAGGCTCCCTGTTCTCCAGTGCCTGTCTTGCCTCTCTGGTTTTTACAAATTTTGCGGATATCCCTTTTGGCTGGTGGAAAGTGATAGTTATTTGTAATGCAGATTTGCATTGCCCGCTTGCTTGCTTGGCCAAAAAGGGCATATGAGTTTTTTCCTGAATATATTCAAGTGAAAACCCACATGCCCTTTATGACCATTTCCATTATTTTCGAAGTTGTGATGCTTTTCCTGTGTTTAAAGGCGATTCCAATGTACCTCTTGAAATCTGTTTCATGCCACTCTGCCTCATTTTCACTTCCACCTCGTGGCTTTCCCTCAACAGATTTTTGGAAGAGAGTAGTCCTTTATAACTCTGCAGGTTAGTGAATTGCTGTGGCCCTGAGTTCCATTTTTCAACTCGCGTTTTTGTGAGCTGACCGCAAATCCAGTTTTGCTTCTGGACCTATACTGGTTCTGGGGGGGGGCAGGCTGAGTCTTTGGTTAATTCCTCTTCGTGACGGGAAATTAGAGTGAAAATGTGGCCGTCCAAATGCCTACAGCTACTCTCTCATTGGTTCTCTCTCTTCCCTTATATCCTCTGCACAATTTGCCAGCTGTGCGAACCAGGAGTTTATAGGGCCTGACTCTACAAGTTGGGAGATTGATAGTAAAGCAGTTGGAATGTCAAACTGGAGCACAAGGAGAGAAAAAAGTAGTAGAGTTTTAGAAACGTTTCACCATCAGATGGTTTCCATTCTCTAGGTTCCCATACATGTTATAACTGTAGTGATATTCCCTTCTACTTGGAGAGTTGCGAACTATGGAATGCGTTGCAGGCATTATTGCTTTAAAGGGTCTGCATTTTTTCACCCAATCTCACCAATCCTCTCAGTCCCAAGTGACCAGCATTATGCCACATCCAGCTGTCATTGTAGATAGGGTCATTCCAGGTTTAATCAGAACCCCTGAAGGTATTGTGTAAGAATTTTACTGTTTTTATGTTTTGTTTTGAAATTCATTTTTATATTGGGTTTGAGCTGATTCTCACAGCCATGTTTATGTCGTTCTAGACACACTTAGTTCCCTTACGGAGACATATCAATACATAGGTTTTAAAATTCTTACTAGTCAGATATATTTCTCTGCAGTGAATAAGGATGTTGAATTCCGTTCACTGAGGAAGGAGTAGGGCTTGTCTCTTCTGTTTTTGGATTATGGAACGGTACCTGTGTTAATATCAA